>NC_051068.1:15129475-15144475 GCF_004664715.2 Peromyscus leucopus | reverse complement strand
AATGTGTTACTACACTATTCCAAGTTCCTACTAATTTTTCTGTAAGGATAAAGTTTGTGTCAATACGGACACTGTTGTTCTTGAACTCTGGCCTCACTCACAGACAATTTTCTCCTCTTTCCAAACTGTGAGTACTTCCTCTTCTGCTTCCTGCCTGCAACCAGTTTCTGCTCTCTGTCCTTTCTTACTGGGTATCTCTTCCTTAAAGGCTGAAGGCTGCCTGGACCAGTGGCTTTTCCTAAAGCTCCCAAGAAGCCTGCTAACTGTAGTTTTGTTTTGATTTCTGTAAATGTGCTCAGGCCTCCCTCCACCTGTGCTCTGCGAATGCTTTCTCTCCATTTCAGGTGAGTTGATCTTAGCTTTCAGAAGACTGAAACTAAGCGGAAGGAGCACGCACTGGAGACACAGCAACCCAAATGCATGGCCATTTTTCCTGAAAAACACAAAATGCAGCTTTCTCTGTTTTGTTCATGGATGATCCAGAATTCCTGAACATAATAGGTGTGCAGTAAATGTTGCCTGGGTAATTCAACTCCTGGAGTCCAGCTAGGCTGTTAACGGTTGATTGTTCTCAAATGCTAATCCTCTAGCCCAATTTCTTTGAGATTGTAAAAACCCATGTGTGACCTTTTGACCCCCAGTTTCCCTGTTAATTTTGTGAAACAGGGGTTGTGATCAGGTGAGCAAGTGCTTGAGACATGACCTCCTCTTTGTTAAAAACCTTAATGACAAAATTCTCCCAACTCACATGCTGTGCGCAGAACTCCACAAGGTAAAGTGGCCGAGCTGGGAGAGTTGGGAAGCCTTTCTTGCTTCTGCCCGGGGTAGGGTGGCGTGCAGCTAGTGTCACATGGAATCATGGGTGGCTTTTCTCCTGATGTGGTGCTTTTGAAGAGAGAGCGTGAGAAAGTTCCATCCGTAGGACTGAGCTGTGGAGACAACCTAGTTCTCCAATGACAGAGGTTCATATGAGCTAGAGTCGTGTGCAATTTTTTTCAGCAATGAAGAAGAACAAAGTTACATCTTTTTTTTTTCTTCAGGAGATAATCATATTAAGTGAATTAAGCCGTCCCAGGAAAATGAATATGTGCTTTCTGTTCTGTGGTCCCAGGGTTTTGCCAGTCACACATAATCATATGTGTCTACAGAGAATGAGAACTGAAGTAGAGTTGTCTTGGAGAACATGGAGGACAGACGAGAAGAGAGAATGAGAGCAAAGGAGGATAGGAGGGCTCACGGGGGCATGCTCAGCCTACAATACAAACCCACACAGAGACGGAAAGTAAAGTCATTCCTGAGGGATGGACCCTACAATCACATCTTTTCTCATGATAAAATGCTGGGGCCCGGGGAGGTGGGAGATAGTACTTACAGAGCATGTGACCCTTTGATTTGGACCCTAAATGACTAAGAATGCACACCTGTAAGTGCCCCCCCCACTTCCTCCAATCCCCATAACTAATTTCCCCACTTCTTATTGTGTTTGAATTACCTGGAGTAAAGCACACGGCGGCCCTCAGCCGCTTGTCATGAGCACTGTATCCATCTGAGGAGGAAAGTATTAGGTTAGTCAGGTGACAGGCAGGAATGGGAGCCCTGCACCGTATACCCAGTGGCCTGAAATCTAAAAAAAACGTATCAATTCTTTTGGAGATCCTCAGCACAGACAAGAGAAGGGTAGAAGGGGAAGTGTTCAGGTTGCATTTCTGGGCAGTCCTTTCTACCCTAAACCCAACACTCTGAGAACTGAAATTTGGCCCCTTTGCGAGATTAGGCTTCCCAAATTAGCTGTCTTTGGTGACAGCAAAAATACCTGCCTGTCCCTTAAGCAAAACTCTCCCACCTGAGTGAGAAACCAGAGGCATGGCCCAAGCCCAGAACAGGTGTTTAACAGGATGCTGCAAAGCAACAGGCTTCCACACGCAGTACCTCTGAGCACATTGCTGGAGGGATTTGGCCGTGTGAGAAGCCTTGATTACTGTGGGGCTAAATTAAAGGCAGGTTCTGTAATACTGGTACAGGAATCAACAGGGGCATATTTGTTGGCTCATATGAAAAGTCCTAAGTCTTGTTGCATCTTGAGAAAGTGGGCATCTTTTAGTGCAGTCAAAACCTGTGGTAAGAAGTGAGCTTTAAGTTCCTGGCTGTCGGGATATTTCTCCATGGAGGGCTATTATTATTCTCTTTAAGGAAAACTACCCTTAAAAGGAAATGCTATAAGAGTTGTTCTAAATAGTGTGTGGAATGTTGGAGATGCTTTCCATTCGGGCTTATTTCACACACTAAGTACCTATGTGGTGTGAGCAGTGTGAGCCGCAATGGCATGCAGAGGAGAAAGGTGAAGCAGCATGAAGAAATGAGGTTATGTTTGTTTTGTGGAAAACTTTGCTCTGGAAAATGCACACCCTTTCTTTAGAAATGCAGTTTCGTCAAGAAATCACAGAAAAGAAGTCCTCTCCCAGTTCAGTGTGAATTAGAACACCCCTCTTCCCGTGCCCTAACTCTTTTCCTCTCCATCCTTGGAACCACACAGAAGCACACGTTTGACTGTTCATTCATGGTGTGACCATGAGGTAGGTGTGCTATGACATCCAGAAGCCCCTAACCCCTGCCTAGTACATGAGGCTTCTTGATACAGTTGCTTCTCTCTCAGGATTGAAGGGAGCAAAATCATAAGCAATATGTTTGTATTTTAAAACACTAAAAAGCAACAATATGGAAATTTTGAACTGGGCACAGTGTTGCATGCTGGTAATCCAATCCTCAGGAGGCTGGTGTAAGAGGATTGTAATTCTGAGGCCAGCCTGGGCACTACATACTGAGACCATAACAAACAAACAAACAAACAAACAACAAAGCCCACCTCACCGTGCAGGAATGTCACATGATTCAGAAGGTAGTTTTCCTAGGGCACAGCTCAGGCTTTGCTTCTGGGATGTGTTGACATTCTACCCAGTTCTAGAAACCTGGCTGCACAGTCCGTAGTGGTGGGGGACTGCATTCAAGCTTTTCCCTGAGGAAGACAAAGAATGTGAACTTTTTATCAGCGACTGATAATCTAGATGAAAAATAAAAAATCTCCCTCTTTATTTGACAATTATAATGGTTTGAATATCAAGGGGTGCATGCTTTTATTTGAAAAAATTTCAAGACTTTATTTTACATTTAATTTTGTGTATCTCTGTGTTGCAGGGTGTGCACATGAGTGTAGTTGCCTATAGAGTCCAAAAGAGATCATCAGATACCCTGGATCTGGAGTTACAGAAGGTTTTGAGCCTCCTGACAGGTGCTGGGAAACTTGCTCAGGACCTCTGCAAGAGCAGTAAGCATTCTTTACTGAGAAGCCATTGTCCCAGCCCCAACTTTATTTAAGAGAACACATAGTAAGAGCAAGGAGCTGTGAGGACAGCAGAGGTGTTTCCTAAAGATGCATAGGATGCTGGATCTGGGTCTGAGCTAACATCTGGGGCCTAGCCACATGGACTGTGAATGTACTGATACATCCACAGAATGTGTTCACATAGAGTGAAGACGTTTAATGTGGACTGCAGGAAGTACTTTGGCATAAAAGGCCCTGATAGTGGACTGTAGCATTACCAACAGGGCCAGGAGAAGTGCATACTAAGCACAGACTCTCGTGCCTGTGAGTAGGGGGCCCAAATGGGGCTCCTCTCTGCATCCACAGTACAGCCCTTTAGCAACCTTGGACCATAATGTTAGCACTCTGTTTAGAGAGAAGACATTTTACAACCCCTTAAAATTCATGATAGTTTACCTCTCCAACTCTTGCAGTATGTTGTGTGTCCTTTTTGATAGAAATCTCTATAAATTTAATATTTGTGATTAACTGTTTAAATGCAGTTCTCCTTGCATTGTGAGAGGGGATTCCTCTTTTCTTTGTGAATTATACCTATGGGAAACCTAGTTGTTTGGGCCACAGAGCTATAATAACAAAGGCTCAGGAGTCCATGTGGTGACTTCTTATCCTACACAAGAAACAAGTGCCTGGAAGAAAGGTTCTGGCACAACTGGGTTGAGTCATGGCATAAGTCTTAGGCTGAGGTTGGTGATCTGGTGTGGACTTATCTCGTGGTGGCCTGCTGGTCCAAGCCCACTGCCCATCTTTCTTACAGCCTTGTTCTCTCCCACAGAGCCAGGGAAATAGCTTTATAAGCTATTTACTCATTGCTAGGCACAGCTTTGTTCTGGACCTTCTTGGGCAAAGAGATTCAGGACACTTTGACACAGTGGGGCATTAGTAGCCAGGATTGGCTAAATCTGGGGACCTAGCCCAGGATCTGGCCAGAACCAGGTCAGACAAGTTTAAATAAAGTTCAAAAAAAGGAGGACATGATCCTGTGTGTATCACTGGCTGGCCAGGTAAAGAATGATGCTCGGTTCCTTCAATAAACATTCAGTTTCCACACAAGTATATTCCAGGTCATCATGGACTCAGTGTTGACCTCTACCACCTGACTGCTTTCTGTCCTCCTCATGCCCTTCTCCTGGCTCTAGCAAGGCCAGGTGAGGGTCTAGTGTTGTGGATCATCACTCAGGGTTATTACGGGATAGTAACACAAATCACGGCTCTGCACTCACCATCTGAAGGAAAAACCATCCAACCCATTGGCAAGTCCAGGATTTTAAACTACTTCCAAATAACCGTGGTAGAGAAAATGTCATAATGTCATTTAATCTTACTTAGAACAAACTGACTTTTACCAAACAGGACTCTTGTCTCCTGGCCCCTATGGAAGTATTGACAATAGATTTTCCTTTTCACTGCAGTATCTATGGGCTGCAGGAAGATGCAGGAAGCTCCAGGCAGGAACTGACTCAAGCCAGTCTGTAACATGAGATCTTTACCAGGTATTTCTCTGAAATCCAAGACAGAGGAATTTTCTGGAGCTCCACGCAGTGGATAAAACCAAGGACCTTGTTGTCTGACTCCAGTCTCCCTGTTACTGCATTTTATGTCTTTACCATATGAATTGAGACCATTTCCAGCACGATGCTCACATTCTCAGGCCCCCAGATGCCTAAGAAGACTGAGTAGCAAGCTGTCCATCCTTCTCTTGGGAGTAGAATTGTTTGGACCTAAGCACATATCAGGGAAGTGCTACAGAGGTCTCTTTTCCTATTTGTGAGATCATTTACAGGAATACATCCCTGCCAAACACTTCACCTGTGCCTTTGATTTTTAACCCTCCCCCCAAGAAATCCTGTCCATAATGATACGCTTTTGGCCTTTGTGATGCCAAGCAGCAGTGGTGTCCCTTCCCTGGGCCTTTTCACACTCTGTCTAATCCTCTGTCCCCTTCCTGTGGCAGGCTAGTGGCTGTCCCTGTCCACAAGCGATGAGCGGCAACACCATTATAGGATTCACTAACAAAAGACTTCCACGATCATTTTCTAGCATCTTGGAGATTGACAAGGTCCCCTCCTGTTTCCCAAGCCCATTTCCCCTGTATTCCTGGTGATTTCTTTTCTTATACACCAGAAAGAAAGCACCTCGCTGAGTGGTGACCTCTCACCACACGGATACCTGCTAGAAACAACAAGCGTCACGTGCTAAAACTGCCCCTTGATGTGTTGGGATTGGTGTGATGGGCCCTGTTTGATATATGGGGCTGCTTAGAGCTGCCTTTAAAAAAAATCAATCCATATTAAAAATAAAAGTTCCTTTTGAAAATTACTGTTCCGATTTCTTTGGGGGGGGGGTGCCACAAGCCAGCTGAAAGTGCTGGAGAGAGTCATAATGAAGCCACCAGGACCCTGGCAGGCTAGGGAAGGAGGAAAGGCCCTGAGTAAATTACAACACTTGGCAGGTTTCAGCTGAGGGCTCACTTTCCCAGTGATGCCGGGTTTGTTCTCTGGGTGAGAAGCCTGCAAACTTTGCAAAGGTTTTCAAGACGTCAGTTTTAATCAGCTACACAATGTCTTTCAAATTGGTAAATATATATGTATAAATGTATACACAGTACACACACACACACACACACACACACACACACACACAGAGTTTTAGGAATGTGTGGGAAATAATAGCCTATGTGTTTATCAGGGCTAACTACTCCTTTGACGTTAAACACACTAGAACAAAGCTTTATTTTCTCTCCTTCCTGCTAACAGATTTTCTGCTTCACTTTTATTTAGAGTAAATAATATTTGCTAAAATAAATAATTTGAAGGGACGAATATGCTTTTTTTTTTAAAAAAAAAAAAGCAGAGTTCATAAAAACAGAATTGAAGGCTTGCTTTTTTATAAATATTTTTTCTATTTTTATCCCTAGTCCCACATGTCTCTTAATCACCAACATTTTCACCATATGCGTGCAAATAATGCACGTGGACACACATCTTCTACCATATGTACATGGACGTCGTTCAATTTTCTTGCAAAGAAAATTTGGTGAAAGTCCTTGACATGACTGGGTCAGGCCCTGGAGGCCAGGTGTGGTGGCTCATACTTTGTTGACGAGCAACTGGGGCACACAGCCAAATGGGAAGAGGAGCGGATGGTGAGCAGCTGTGTTGGTTTAGAGGCCGGTGAGAAGGGTGAACCTGAGAACCTTTGGTGCGGTATTCCAACCACAGGTGAGACTTGGGCTGGGTTTTCTTGCTCAGCTCAGGTAATTTATGGGAGTGTGACCAGCACTCCTCAAGCAGACTCAGTGGATTAAGATGAATTTGGGCAAGGATGTGAAGAGTAGAGTCTTTGCCTGAATGAAGGAATGCTCCTATCAGTCTAAAGAATTAGGGTTTGAAAATAAAGAGCCCATCATCACCCAGAGGTTGGTTAACTCTTGCTCAGATTTGTGACAGGACTTAGGAGTGATCAAGTCTCCACTCTTAAAATAGGCTTAAGTCCCCTGATACTGTCCCAGTACTGACCCCAGTTAAGCTCCTCCAGGTTCGACCATGAGCTGTCTGTCCCCCGAATGGTATTCTTGCTGCATCCTGCACTCTGGGCACTCTTGTCCCATCTTCCTGCATCCAACCCCTGCTGGGAGCCCTCCCCGGCCTGGCATGGTGAGAAGTTTACAGGACAAGCCAAGTGGCTCCTCTGTGTATTAGCTCCATGACACTGAGAATCTTAAATTCCTCCACACCTGTGTAGTCCAAGGATGATAATACCAATTATTTCCATTTTAATTGAGACTCCATTTTCCTTTTAGCTGTGCTTCCTCAGGAGATTGTAATGTGTCAACAGAATACTCAAAATATTCAAAGGTGGGCATTTTAATGCCCATTTTTCTCAAATAAGAAAACCCGAGGCTCAGAGGTTAGCATTAACTTGGGCCACTAAGCAGGAAATGGCCAGAGACAAGATTCCAATCCGGAGGGCATTTGTTTTAATAATTTCACAACCAAACCTTTTCTGTCTCATTATCGCTGAACCTTACAGATTTTAGTGAGGATTTCAAACGATGGACGTAAGTTCCTCAGGACACAGTAGACATTTGATAAAGTCTGCTGGCTTTTTCTCAGCCCGGCTTGTCCATGTCATGCATCTATCATCAACCTTAGCTGTCACAGGAGCGCCTTTCATTCCTGGATGCACGGTTTTACTCTTAGACAAAGGCTGAGGCAGTTTGTGAGGCATAACTCTGGGGAGACTTTCCCCCAATTCTCCCGCTCTTTCTTAGGGAGCAGTACAATGCCATCTATACTTAAACAACGGGACGCTTAGACATGCAAGGCTTCCCTACACACTAATGATTTATATTCAAATTCATCTTAAAATACCCAGAATGGGGGTTGGGAACTACCTTAGGTAATAGGCATGTAAGATAAATAAGAAAAATCTCCCTTCAATGCAGACTCTGAGACAGCAGCTGTCAATCATATGTGGCTCCTGAGCTCTTAGAAGGCAGCTGGTCTGTATTAGGATGTATGCAAGTGTATGATGTGCACTAGATTGTCAAGATTTGCTATGTAGAAATAGTGTAAAGTGCCCCATGAATAATCTTTTGCATGGCTGCATATAGATACAAGAATATTTTTGTTTATATTAAATTAATGAATATACCACTGAAATAAATTTCACCCATTTCTCTGAATGTGACTCCTAGGAAGTATACCACTCCACATGTGGATGGCACTGTGGCATCTCTACAGCATCACTCCACATGTGGATGTCACTGTGGCATGCCTACAGCACCACTCCACATGTGGATGTCACTGTGGCGTCCCTACAGCACCACTCCTTATATGGATGGCACTGTGGCATGCCTACAGCATCACTCCACATGTGGATGTCACTGTGGCGTCCCTACAGCACCACTCCTTATATGGATGGCACTGTGGCATGCCTACAGCATCACTCCACATGTGGATGGCACTGTGGCATCTCTACAGCATCACTCCACATGTGGATGGTACTGTGGCATCCCTACAGCATCACTCCACATGTGGATGGCACTGTGGCATCCCTACAGCATCACTCCACATGTGGATGGCACTGTGGCGTCTCTACAGCATCACTCCACATGTGGATGGCACTGTGGCGTCTCTACAGCATCACTCCACATGTGGATGGTACTGTGGCATCTCTACAGCATCACTCCACATGTGGATGGCACTGTGGCATGCCTACAGCACCACTCCTTATATGGATGGCACTGTGGCATGCCTACAGCATCACTCCACATGTGGATGTCACTGTGGCATCCCTACAGTACCACTCCACATGTGGATGTCACTGTGGCATCTCTACAGCATCACTCCACATGTGGATGGTACTGTGGCATCCCTACAGCATCACTCCACATGTGGATGGCACTGTGGCATCCCTACAGTACCACTCCACATGTGGATGGCACTGTGGCATCCCTACAGTACCACTCCACATGTGGATGGCACTGTGGCGTCTCTATAGCTAGGCCTGTTTAGAAGGATGGTTAAGGGTGACCACTTGTATGGATTTCATTTTACACAAATTGAATTGTATTGCTAATAACTGGGTTATAAGCATGCATTCTCCACTCAGTAATGGGGATACAGCCCTGAAGCTCACTAGTGGACCAGTGTAGACTGAAGACCTGAGTGTTGGCAGCACTAATTCTTAAGGACTTTCTGACACTGTGACATGAGACCAAATGTGTCACCTGTGTGGAAGCATTTCTTATGGTTCTGGAGGCCAGGAAACTTAGGTGAAAGTGCTGGGGTGGGAAAGGCAACCTGCCACTGTCCCAGTGTGATGGGAGCACCACCCGCCACAGCACAGGTGAGGTACAGCTTCTCCAGCAAAGCTGTTCTTACCACTCCTGTCCTGAGCCCTGCCTTTGGCACCTCATAAACATCCCACCTCCCACAAGGTCACAGAGTGGTTGCGTTCAGACCTGCATATTGAGAAACATCCTTGCATCCAATGATGTCAAGCCATGGGTAGAGTATAGTACCACAGCTCTTTTTTTTTTTTCTTTCAGAAAGTAGCACTTGAACATGGTCACACGGCAAGGACATGTAGCTGGAGAATTTCTAGACCATCCCACAGCAAGGACATCTGTCTTTTTTTGGCAATACTCCACACACACACACACACACACACACACACACACACACACACACACGACCGCTCTTCTGTGGTACTGTCGTCACTTTTGAACACGTTGGAAAAGGCTGACGGAGTCACACTGCTGGTGACGGCAGACTAGGCCTGAGAGCAGCCTTCCATGACTTCAGACGGACTGGGGCTTCCTCTCTTTGAGAGGGACCGTGCTTGGTTGTCAAGTTAGTCTCAAACTTCTGGCCTGAAGAAGTCCTCCAGTCTCAGACTTGAGATGCTGGAACTACAGTTACAGGCTGTCATGCCTGACTTCAGGCACTTTTTAATTACTACTCCAGAAGTCCTCATGTCCATTCATTCATTCATTCATTCATTCATTCATTCATATTTAATTTGATCCTTATGGATTAAATCCAGGGTCTTGTGTGTGCTAAGCATGGACTGTACCACCCAGCTATGCCCTCAGTATAACCAGACTTCTGGATTTAGCATGCTGATCATTTTCTTAATGACTAAAACATAGGCTCACTCATATTGTTTTTTATCAATAACAAACTGAATACAGCGATTCCTTGTATCACTGTCCTATAGCTATGATTTCATAAAAATACGAGTCTTTGCCATGCGGTGGTGGCACACGCCTTTAATCCCAGCACTCAGGAGGCAGAGCCTGGTGGATCTCTGTGAGTTCGAGGCCAGCCTGGTCTACAGAGCGAGATCTAGGACAGGCACTAAAACAACACAGAGAAACCCTGTCTCGAAAAGAAAAAAAAAAGAGAAAGGAAGAAAGAAAGAAAGAAAGAAAGAAAGAAAGAAAGAAAGAAAGAAAGAAAGAAAGAAAGAAAGAAAGAAAAATAAGCCTTTGAAATTTTCAACACTTTGAATAAATGTAGCTTATTTTAAAGAAATCCTCACTTCATGGCCTTTACTTTCAAAGTTTACCATGCAGGGTGAAAGCTGGATAGAGAAGGGCAATGGGAACTGTGTAAGTGTGACTGCAGAAGGAACCTGGTGAGTGCAAAGCCCAGCTCTGACCAGGCTTGGGTTCCTGGATTCCTCTAGAGGCGTTTACTGCACTGCAAATAAGTAAATAAACAAAAGAGTGAATGAATGAGTGAGTGAATTAATGAATGAATGAATTGTGCTGCCTGTGTCATCTTGCCCTGCTCATCAGCATCCCCTGGTGTAGGGTGCATATCACTCTGTAGGTTTGTGCTGGCTTGCACCTATCTCGATTGCTTTATCTGGAATGTGGAGCAGCCAGTGGGCTCTTATTCACCATCAGGGAGTCTTTGGCCTCCAGTGAGTGGCTCAAGCTCCCTGTCTGTTGTAGCAAGCTGATAGGTAGACCACACTGCTGCGGCCATCATTGTGAAAATAGTACACACGTAAGGTTGGAAGCTCTGACTCTGCTCTTCTTCACTGGCCAAGGAATCCTAAGCCTCCCTTGCAAATGCAATCTCCCCCACGGATGGATGCTTGGTATGTTTGGAGGCTTACTAGACAGAGCAGGATTAAGTCAGGATGGCACACACTCTGCGACTCATTTTATAACACATGTGCTGTACCACACGCCACTCCCGTTTCATGACCATTAAAGACAAGTGTCTTGAAAGAGCTTTTATTTTTCTCCTGGGGAAAAACAAGCTACAAATGTTACCAGCCAGCTAGGTACTACTGTTGTTTTTGTGCTGATTTTGAACCTTCACCTACTGACTTTGAACTCCGTGAAACAGCAAAAGCAATACAGGTTAAATGTCACAGTCTCCACAGCATTTCATACGAGAACTCATGAGAATAATTGGGGATTCTGATGAAAGGGGCCCAGTGTTAACCCACGATGCTGTGTCTGTGCTGGTGAACCCTCCTTAGACACTGGGTCAAAGAATGCGTGCTAGAATAGAAATTAAAATCCCTGTTGTTGCATCGATTGTTTTTACATTTCATTTGCAAAAGAATACTTGAAATTAACTAGAGACAGTTGATTTCTTACAGGTGATCTCACTCAATACACATGGACTATTATAACAAATAATGGAAGACAGCAACATTTAAATCTTTCCTCCTGGAGAAAAATCAAGCTTCTGGTGCCCACTTTTCCATAACTGTTTTTTAATTGATAAAGGAAAGTTTTCTTTCATCCCAAGGTTTCTAACCTTCCTCAGCCTTTTGTGTATTCCCTCAATCAAAAGGTTTTGATTATTTAAAGAAATGACACCCACTGTTTCGCCTTTACAGATCATTTTGTCGCCTCTTTCAAAGCATTTTAACAGGTTGGGGAGCCGGGATTTACCCCAACAAAAGCCAGGCTGCCCGCTCTCTTTTGTTACCCTTGCCTCTAAGCAATTTATAACTTTCTCTCAGTGCCCAGTGAATTGGTTATACTGGGATCCAAGAGCAGCTGTGGGGGGCCTGGATTGTTTTCAGAGGATCTTTCTAGAAAATGATGGCAGCACGAAAATTCTCAGAGCTCAGAGCAGTAAAGAGAAAAAGTTTGCTTTTCAATCTCTGCTGATTTCCGTTTGCTACTTAATCTTGTCAATTATTCCCCACTGCTAGATGCGGCTGCCCTGCCTTATCTAGGGTGAGGAGAGGTTAGTGGGGGACTCGGGAAGACGAAATGAGGGGCAAAAACATGGCTTGAAGGGAGAAGGCACTTTCCACTTTAAATTCTCCAGAGGGACGGTTAGAAATTTAGAAATTAAAATGGTAAAAATAATACAGGCAATGAAGGCAAAAACTCATGTCACTGCTGGGTAATCATAGCTTCAGGGTGGCAATTTATGCATTCATTTTTTTTTTCTATTCCATAAAGGAAGCACAAATTTGTTTGCTTTGTAAACATTTTAAAGGCAAAGCGTATGGGAATGAAAGTTTCATCCCTGTCCATCCTCAGGTGAGACGTATCCATCCAGCACCCTTTAAACATTAATTTCTTCATTCTTTGAGACCGCAGTGCTTATGTAATCCGGTCTAGCCTTGAACTATCTAGTAGCTAAGGTTCACTTTGACTTCTAATCCTCCTGCCTCCACTTCCTGAGTAAACCCAGAGCCTCGTCCATGCCAGGTGAGCACTACCACCTGAGTTATGGCCCCATCCCCACCCTTTTCCCTATTTAAATACAGGTGTATAGTACAAACACAGATTCTATCATTTTTCTGTAATGGATCCCATGTCGTATAAACTACACTTTCATTTGAGGGTGTCTGAGAACTTCTCACACATAATGCATGCCGAGCTACTACGTCCCATGTAATGGCACACACTGTTTCATAGTGTGAATACACCAGGAACTATCCAGTTAGTGCTCTGTTGATATACACTTTCTGTTTCTACGTTCTTGTTTTTGTTTTGCAAGTGACAGTTCATGACACCTGTGTACACATGGGCATCTGCAGGAGAATTTCTTACAATTGGAATAACTGCTATCAAGTAGTAGTATTCTAAAGCATCCCCTAATAAATACACTGGGTTCCAGGTCGATTGCTCAAGCAACTGTGGAAGTTCTTGGTCAAACACTGACCATGTGCTTCCTTAGGCAAACACTTCAAAGACTCACTCCTACTCTTTAACCCGATCTGTGAAGTCTTGTCTCCAGCTACTTTCTAATGGTTGTCTGTCTGTCTGTATTTTCTCCAAGGTAGAAGGGGATTTGTGGAAGTACGAGAGAGGGAGATGGGTTTATTTGTACATAGTAGATTTCTGAATTATCTGACCACAGTGTCATGTATGTGGCCATTATGTTGCACCCAGAGTCGCATTGGGTGAAATACTTCTGTTCCTTGGAGTGTGACCTTGTGAACCAGAGACATCTCATTACAGATGCTCATTAGCACTCCCATCCTGACACATGTAACCGAAACTTGTATTCTATTAGTCCCAGAGAACTCACTTGCATGTGAAAGTGTGAATAACACTAATCTCATTAAAATCACGGTGTAGATGTGTGTGTGTATGTGCACGCATGAGCATATAGAGGCAAGAAGTCAGTCTTGGGTGTTGTTCCTTGGGAGCCGTCCACCTTGTTCTTTGAAGCAGGTCTCTTACGGGACTTGGAACCCACTAGTGAGGCTAGCATGCTGGACAGTGAACTCCAGGATTCTCATCTCTGACATGTACCACGGCTTTTTTCTTGTTCTTCTTGTTCCTGTGGGTGCTCGGGACTAAACTCAGGACCCAGTGTTTATGCAGTAAGCCCTTTACCATTTGAGTGATCTCCTCCTGGCTCTCCATCTTCAGAACTAGAATTATTCACGTATGAATGACTGCAAGCCTCACCTCGCAGCAACTGTGTTTCTGTTGCTCTTGGTGGGGGGAGGGAGCAGACAGGGCATTGTTAGTGCTTTGTAATTCCCTAAAATCACCCAAGTGCAGTGGCTGGAGGAAGACATCATCGGGACTCAGGCTCTGTCCCTTGTGTTGGCCACATTAGGCGTTATCAGCAGCAATTCAGTGCCCACATTGTGCCAGACCGTTTTTCCAGTCCCCCACCTTCCCCATGACACAATCTTCAGTGACTGCTCAGCCAGTGTCCATCAACAGGACAGTACCTCAGAGCCAACAGCCTGCAATGCGTCCACTCCCTTCTCTGCCCTCTACCAAATGAGACCTTTGGTTCCACTCAAGGTTCAAGGTCAAGTCCCACAGCCAGGATTCTGGCTTCATCTTTTACAAGTGCCTTTGCTCTCTTTCAAGCAGACACTTACAAGAGGTAGCCCCTAAGAATGTACCTCTCAGGGAAGCCTGCCTTTTCATTTCCTGGTTCCAAAGAAGGGCCTAGCTCAGGAAATGTAAATGAAATCCCAGGCAGTTTGTATATGCACATGGAACCTGCTTACTTCCCCCTGGGTCTTGGCTTCTAAAGAAAAGTTTCTCTGGCTGTTAGCTGCTCTCCAGAGCTACTGTTCTTAGCAATTAGAGACCAGCTCCAGCTCCATGCAGGTGAGAATGTTTGCTGAGGCAAGCTGGTAATCCTAGTGGAGAGGCAAGTGCTTAGAGCGGGTAGGGAGGGTCTCAGTGCCTTTCTTTGGAATGTGATATTATCACTAGATTAAGAAGCTAGACACCTGGTGAGGAAATATTAGCCTGATTCTGTCTGGCGTTTTTGATGTCTTCCTGGATTATTGCTGGTTGGAGGGTTTTTCGTTCTAGTCAGATTGCCTAACCCGGAGCACCTCAGAAATGAAACTAAGAACAGAAGAAGATAACCGTGGAAAAACGTGTTTAAGAGATGAATCTCTAGATTGTCGGCTATTTTTGGTGGTTGTCATTAAGTTTATGGTGATTAGGTAGGAGGCCTTCACCTGTCAATGGAAATGTCATGGTGCCAGACCAACCATTTGTAAGTTATTTTATTTGTATTCAGTGTTCCCTCTAGGTGAAAAAGCCTCCATTCACACTGCCACAGAAAAGGGCAAGCTACTGTATAGCCTCTAGAGCAACTACTGAAACCTCTTAAGAGTAAATGTAAGGAAAAAAATGAGCATGC
>NC_051068.1:15007797-15128975 GCF_004664715.2 Peromyscus leucopus | reverse complement strand
AGAAGTGTGGCATGAGATGAGGCTGGCGAGGCAGGCAGTCTGCGTCTTCACAAAGAAGCAGGGACACAGGAGTCAGCTGGAACTCCCAGAGGCCAAATCTGCACCTGTGGTTCCTCCTGACTCAAGGCAAAGATCGGGATTCCCTCCATACATGGCCTTCATTGCTTCATTTATTTACCTGCTTGTGAGTGTACTCACACAACATCTGTATGACTGGATGAGTTTCTCCTATCGGCCTCGCTGATAACAGCAGGACTACGAACTGTGGCTGTCTTGGCCTGAATGTTGGCAAGACCTATGGCTTGCTTCTGGTTATAAGAACAAGGCAGAGGTGACAGGTTGGGTGTGATTACACATACACAATTCATTTGGCTTGGTGTTTTTGAAGAGGCAAACTGCCAGGGTGAGATTGTAGATAGATGAAAAAGAACTGTATGTAGCCTTGGACTAAAGCTGGGGGCTGGAGCCTGCAGCCTGTAAGGAACTGAATGTTGCTAGCAACTGAACAGGTCTGGGGATGGATGCTTCCAACTTACGTTTCCAGTGACACCCCAGCTCTCATCCAGCTTGACACCTTTGATCTGGAGAACCATAGCCGCAGCCTACCTGCCGAGCAAGCGCTGGAAGCAACAATTACGGCAGGCTAAGTGCCAAATTTGTGTCCGTGTTAGGACTCAAGGTATACAGACCAGTAGAATCCAGCAGTGGGAGTGCATGCATGCAATCTTGGCTGCTTAGCAGGCTGAGGCAGGAAGCGTGTGAGCTGGAGCCCAGCCTGACTTCACAGAAAGGTTTGGTCAGAAAAACAATGCTAACAACACAGACAATTCTAGAAACTGAGACTTGTGCTTGTAGGTGGTCGCATCACTCAGCCACCTGCAAAGGTACAAAAACTCAGTGGTACAGAGGCTGGAGAGCAGTGGGGCAGTGGTATCGTCATAACAGAGTCTGAAGACTATACAGCTGGCTGTGTGGAGGTGGAGCGCTGCTGGGGGATCCCAGAGCGCAGACGCCTAAGAACCAAGAGTGCCAACGGCTTTGTGTTAATCAATTGTTTTCATTTTTTTTACATCCTGACCAAAGTCCCCCTCTCCTCTTCCTCCATCCCTCCCTCCCTCTGCCCTCCATCTACTCCTCTTCTGTTTCTGTTCGGAAAGGGAGTATCAAAGTCTCAAAGGAGAGTATGGTGTGTATCCGCTCAAAAGTCAACAAGTTTGCCTTCTGTGACTTTGTTCCGCTGGACTCGCTCTCGGTGGACTATCTGCCCATCCTGGTGAAGACGGGTTGCCTTCCTTCATGTTAATGAATCTAAGGCTGGTTTCCTCTAAAACTCTGCACAGACACAGGAGATTGGTTTTACCAGTTGTCAGCTCAGCCCGATTGGTGCACAAATCAGCCATGACAACTGTTACAGGAGGGAAATGGTGGGGGTGGGGGGGGAATAAACTAGTGTCCTGACTCATCTTGTAAAAGTAAAATGGCCTGTGTTATGAAAACACAGTAATGAATTTTAATAAGTCATGTAGTTTGGGACGCGGACAACTTTGTCAGAGCGACAGAGGGAGGTCGCCACAAGGTAACAACCCATCTAAGTAACCCTGCCCATCACTTTCCCACTGCGTCCTGAGATTCCCAAAGCTGAGGTGTCAAGGTACTCCTGCCTTCTGGCTTCCTTTCCCATTGCTGCTATGATAAATCACACAAACTTACTATCTTACAGCTTCGAGGTCAGAGGTCATACGGGTCTCTCTGGAAAGCATCAGACTGTGGTGTCCCTGGGGGCTTGGTGGAGAGATTTCTTCCTCTCCAGCTCTGGAGGCTCCCTCTAATCCTGGCTCCTGCTCTTTGCATCTTCAAACCCACTTACTGTTCTGTCTCTCTGTGACTACGGACGCTTTTAATATCACTGGATCATCATTATAAACAACCTTTCTCCAGCTTGCCACAGAGTCAAACTCAGAGCTTCGCAGAGCTGGGGATGAGGACATCTTTTGGAGCTCTATTCTATCACAGGTACTGATCCCGTTCTGTTGTGTGAGTGGGCGTGGCATGTTCGACACTCTCAAATAAGCACTGACTTTTAGTATCCATAGTTTTCTCTCAATAGACTCACACACACTCCCTTCGAAGTACTATCTCTGGAACTGAGGATGACTGAGTCAGTAAAGTACTCTCTGTGCAAGCTGAGGACCCAAGTCAAAGCCGGAACTCAACAAAAAGCAGCATGCTTGTGTGTGTCTGAATCCGGCGCTGGAGAGGAGGCCACAATCCCTGGAGCTCATTGGCCAACCAGCTGGCAAGCTCCAGATTCAGTGAGAGACCCAGTCCTCAAGAAGTAAGGAAGAGAGTCATTGGGAAAGATACTGCTGCAGATCCTTGGCTCCACATTCACACACAGACCACACACACACACACAAACACACACCACACACACACATAACACACACAACACACACACACACACAACCACACACAATGCATGTACCTGGCAAACAATGCACGCAAACAACTAGTACTGTACCTAAAGATAGACCACATGCACACATGCATACATGTATAGCAGAATCATATATGCACATACTCACATGTGTACCTAGAACCTCATACATGCCATGCACATATATGTACTTAAAGAACGCATACACAAATCAAAGGAAGCAAAGTCAACATGTTCACTTAGACTGATGAGTTACCTTTCGGCTTTCTGAAAGCTAGGCGTGTTTGCTTTTCAGTGCACAGGATTCTCATTATTTTCTGTGGTCCTAAGAGCAGGGAGACTGGTCTGTCCTTCAATGGTGTCACTAAGGGGCCTGGGTGCTCTAGAATGAGGTTCTTCTGAACGCTGATGTCTTCTGCCTAGCAGCTGTGATCCTTCTTCACTCTTTTATCTGTGTCTTCTTCACATTATTTGTTCTGCCCTTTGGTTGGAAAAATAATTATCATTATTAGTTAACTCACAGCAAACAGAAAGGACTTCTGGGAAGAGAACAAGAGCAAGCGACTGCCCTCTGTCATCAGTCAGGTCCTCCTGGCCTCCGCTTCTGAGACCAGGAGCACGTATGTCACGTGTCCCCTTCCCCACGGGTCCCTTTCCGGCTCCATGAGCTGCTCTCCTCTGGGCACGCTCTGGTGTAGCTCTCTTTCTTAACGGATGGTTAGTGTTTGTCAAGCTGTCAGTGGAAACTGGGAGAGAAGGCCCAGTCACAGCCTCACAAGCAAGGAGCGGTCCAAGCCATGTTCCGCATGGCTGTGCAGCCTATGGAATCCAGTCCCCACCCCTCAGGGCTCATGGTGGCATCCATCATTATGCCTTCCTGCCTCCATCGACCCATGAGTTTTGAAGAGGAGCTTACCAGAGGGCCCTCGGCAGTCACCAAAGCAGCTCAGATGTAGCCCTTTTATTCACATGGAGATTATTTCATGAATACATGATCAGAATGTCATTTTTCAGAGTTCCCAGTCTCCTTTGAGGTATGTTCCTTTTAAAGTCCCGGTCCACGCAGAGTGATGCCATTTCTCAGTAATCATTTCTTTGATTTGGGGGCGGGGGTGGGAGAGCATTCTGAAACCCAGGAAGTGTCTTGAGCTTCGTTCAGCCTTTCCCCCACAGCTGCCTTTCTCTCTGAAATTCTTGTCGTTTCTCGTGCCCTGCATCACTCCACACCCATCACACTTGCTAAGGGTAACAACTCCATGTCAGAGTTTCCTGTACACTGTTAAAGACCAGTCTGCAGGGAAGCGCAGCAGAGCAGAGGCACAAGAAAAGTCCCGCAATCACTCTGTGCTACGTGTTCCATTTGGACGACCTCTTTGGACTGGGTTTTCCCCGCCCATCTATCTAATGAGGGAAAGAGCTACCATGCTAACATTCCTAGGGTTTGGGGAGAAATGTGCAAATACTTTTGCCAAGTGGATATAAATATGCTGAAAGTCTAGCCAGGCATGGTTGTACCAGTCTGTAAACCAGTATTCAACTGAGGCAGGAGGATCCAAGTTTAAGACAAGCCTGGGCTACACAATGAGAGCCTGTCTTAAAACATGTCAATTAAATTTAATTAAAAAGTAAATAGAAGGTTTTAAGTGACTGTGTCAAGACTTAGTGTATATTGAGAAAGAAGTGTGAAATAAGAGAGCAATTTTCTGTGAGCAAAGACAGCCTAACCAGATCTGGGAGGGAGGAGGCAGGCCCGACTCCTCAGGAACGGACCGCGGCTCTGCACTGGTATTCGCCCTGTCATCTCCAGGCAGCCTGCAATTCTGAAAGAAGGCTGGCTTGGAGAAAGGGACTCAAGCAGTGGAAAGCTGCAGCAAAGAGAACAGGCCGGCTCCGGTGAGGAGCGGAAACATCTGCTAGGTGCTGTGCCGGTCCCGCAAACCTTCACCATCACTGTTTTCTGAGTCTTCAGCGCTTGAAGGGGCTGGAAAGCTGTGAACAGTGTGACCTCTGCCCGCAGAGAGTCATTCATTCCGATAAATACTGATTTTCAGATTCCAAACTTGTTCAGAACGTAGCTTCAGGCTCCTTTTTGGAAGTTGGCCAGGTGTGTGTGTGTGTGTGGGGGGGGGGCAGCTCATTGAGTATGAAGTGGCAAACTAAGGTGTACTTTTGATTCAACTCTGTCATATGTGGAAACACATGAACAACCTATGATGTAAGGATGTCTATATCAGACAGGACATGGTAGGCTTTGCTAGCAAAACAATTCCAGACTTTCAAATCTAGAACTGTTTCTCCTATTGATTAATTGATTCATTGATTGATTGATTGATTGATTTCAAGACAGGGTTTCACTGTGTAGTCCTGGATGTCCTCAGACTTGAACTCCAAGATCTGCCTGCCTCTGCTCCTGAGTGCTGGGATCAAAGGCACTGCTGACCACCACCCACCCCCTGACCCCCGGCTCTGTTTCCCCTTTTTTATGCCACCCATCCACTTGAAATGTGGAATAGCATCACACTGGGTCTCAGTGACCCATCCTCTTGTCTGGGGCATGACATGTGGTCAAGACCCATATTAAACCCTCACTGTACTTGAGTAAGGGCAGTGGGCGAGCAATCTCCTTAAAACTGTCTCCTTCAGGCTCTTGGGTCCACTCTTCAAAGGCCTCCGTCTCAGCCTTGCTCTTCTGGCACTTCTCCCTCAGTCCTGTCGTGGTTTTACTGGGATGCTCTGTTGACCTAGTGACTTCTCGTACAGTTCCCTCTGCCCAAATTATGCCCCTTACCAGCTGTCACAGCCAGCATGAGCACCTACTTCTACCTAGTTCTTAGCTAAGCTTGGAGATAAAAAGAATACAAAAGGAAGTCTTTCTTAATGAGAGGTTCTAGTCTCAGGAAACCAAAGGATAGTATTTTTTTCTCTGAAGTTCTAATACTAGCCATTTGCACAGTATTAATTTACTTGAACATCTCTGCTGGACCCTATCCTAATCTGCTTTTTATTACTGTGATAAACACTAAGCTCCCATGGATTACTCAGCCTGGTTTTTTATGCCATCCAGGACCACCAGCTCAGGGCTGGCACCACCCACTCTAAGCTCCTCCCTCCCACATCATCATCAACAAGAAACATGCCCCACAGTCTTGCCCCAGGACATCTGTTGGGGTATCTTCTCAACTGGGGTTCCTTCTTCCCAAATGGCTCTGCTTTAAATCAAAGCAGAAATTAAAAAAAAAAAAAGCAACAGCCTAAGCAGCAGAGGCTCCATCTGCACGGCATGCATGCGCTGGGTCGCAGAGGCTTGATGGTGAGAAAACTGACCTGTGTCCTCCTGTCACACGACAGGTAGAATGACCAACCGTTGCGACAGGTGTCGGAAAGGAAAGAGAACGAGCTGTGGGTGTGTATCCTGAGAGTCCTGTGAGAGTCTTCCCAGGAAAGTGAAATTTGAGTTAGAAAACATAAAGAGTGAGTTGACGTGACCTGGGAACAAGAAGTAGATTACAGAACTGACATCTGCTGACACAAAGGACAAAGTGAATTGTTGAACTCAGTCATATGATGAGGTTTCTTCACACCACATAAAGATTGGTAACAAGACTTAACAATGACCCACACCTTTAATAAAATGATCTATACTATCACTGGAAATGTACACATGCATAATATGTGTGTTTATGCGTGTGCACGTCTGTGTGCTTTTGGAAGCCATAGGTCAACTTCAAGTGTCTTCCTCAATCATTCTCCACACTTTTTTATTGAGGCAGGTTCTCTCATTGAAGCTGAAGCTCAGCGATCCAGCTAGACTGGCTAGCCAAAGCACAGGATGCTCCTGTCTCTACCGCTCCAGCATGGGACTGGAGGCATTTCTTGAACACCCTGCTTTCCACATGAGTGCTAAGGATTGAACTCAGGTATTCAGCCCTCTATGGGTGGTGCCAGCCCTGAGCTGGTGGTCCTGGGTAGTATAAGAAAGCAGGCTGAGCAACCCCAGGAACTTACCATAAGGTAAGCACTTTATGGGCTGAGCTCTCTCCATAGCTCTTGCATCATATGCCCATCAACTGGAAAATACAATTGTGTGTCATGTGCTCTGAACTACACACAGCTTTCTTCACTATCACCACAGTAAGCATTGTCTCCCATGGGTCTCTAGTGAGCAAAAGATGGAGTTAGGGGAGAAAATAAATGTAGGGAATTCAAAGCAAATTGTTCTGTCATGTATTGAGTAAAGGATAATATCAAATATTGTGAAATGAAATATAACAGTTTTCTTTACCATTATAGAAATAATCATAAAGTTGACTGGTTGATATTTTGAAATTTTTCAGTAGAAGACTTACAAACAATGCCACTTCAACACCAATGAAACATCACTCGTCTTACAAAAGCATCTGTATGATGTCAACACCCTGCAGGCAAATGTTCTACTCGTACATACATGTGATGAGCTTCATACATATTCAGCCTCCTAACTTGACAGTCACTTCTAAGAGCAGACAAAAGGCCGTTGGTTCTGCTCCGCGTGGCGGTTTGTGAAGGGGGATATCACACGCTTCCCTTGATGATTATATAGCTCTATCCATCTGTCTGCCACTGGGGGGGGGGGGACGAGCTACAGCTCTCCGTCACCATAAACAAAAGTAGATGGTGCTGTCACCAGTCAGACACGCCAGCTAATTGGAGCTGTCGACAGGCATAATATTCTGTGTCCACAGCTCTAGAAACAGTTTGAAGCAGCAATGATATGGTGGTTGATGGTAAGGATGGCACAAGTGTCTCTACTCACAAGCTAGAAATGACATAATGAGAAAAGAATCACTCAAATACGCCTCCTAGCCCTGGTGCTCTGCCGAGATCTTTTCTCTGGATTGCTTCCTAGGCTGACAGCTTAATATGATACTCATAATGTCGAACTTTAAAATTAATCTTGCTAAAAAGATATGTTTCAATGAGCTACCAAGACTTACTCTTTTGGGAAATTAATAAGAAAAATGCCCCTTATTCGTAGAGCTTCACCAAGTAGATACCAAAAGAAGAGGAGAGTATTTCATAAATTTGGTACTTAAGTACCTATGGATTTATGGTGACATTCAGGAAAGTAATTCTACAATTAAATGTTTGCACATGCTTGTGGATATGGCTTATTGCTGAATATCCCTTCTTGTTGGACAGAGCAGGCTCAGATTAGAAGACATTTGACAAGCCTTCGTGACATCAGTGTATGTCATACACTAACACAAATGCTCCACCATAGTTACAGCAATGAGACTCAGGAGGGTTCTTGCTGCTTCCTAATAGTCGGCTCAGCTTCAAAATTATCTAATGACTTCATCACAGAGGTTTGGAGTTTCGCTCAGCCACTGCCTTGTTTCAACATGTTGGTTAGCCTCTCTTTGCTTCCAAACTCCATAAGGCAGATGTAGTACTGGTTTCTCTATATGTGATTAAGAGATTGTTACACATACAGTGCATAGATCAGTGCTGGCATGTCACAGTGAGAAATGACTACATAGTTCTCTTATTGTTGTTATCATTGTTAGGGTGATCTATGGTCCATTTCCAATGAGAGCCTTTAATAATTAATCAAAGTAAAAACTGTAAATACCAAAGCTTAAAGGTTTGCAAGGCTGGCAAGAGAGGCAGACTTGAGCACTTGAGAAAGTTCCTGACATGTATGCCTGTTTCCTGTAAAGATTAAGGAGAATAGCAGCCTCGGAGATATTTTAAGGATGTGAGGTGATACACTCAAGACATCTAGTCCATGGGCTGTAAGAAGTGTTAATGCTGTACATTAGAGGCCTTGTCCTTTTGTACCACTAAACTCGCTTCTGTCCTCATTAATTCTGGGAAGTAAAACACAACCCTGACTTCACAATGGAAGGATGGGGCCATTGGTGGGAAAAAGAGGCCAGTGGGCCTGGAGTAAAGTTGTACATAGCTGGGCAGAGGTGGCACATGCCTTTAATCCCAGCACCCAGCACCTGGGGGGCAAGAGACAGGTGGATCTCTGAGTTCAGGGCCAGACTGGTCTACAGAGTGAGTTCCAGAATAGCCAGGGCTACAGAGAAACCCTGTCTCAAAAGAAGAAAGAAAGAAAGAAAGAAAGAAAGAGAGAGAGAGAGAGAGAGAGAGAGAGAGAGAGAGAGAAAAAGAGAAGAGAGAGAGAAGAGAGAGAGAGAGAGAGAGAGAGAGAGAGAAAGAGAGAAAGAGAGAAAGAGAGAGGAGGGAGGGAGGGAGGGGAGGGAGGGAGGGAGGGAGGGAGGAGGAGGGAGGAGGGGGGAAGGGAGAAGGGGAAGGGAGGGAGGGGGAGGGAGGGAAAACGACCATCCCCACACACACATCAGAGACTAGACCTAGGATGACATTCAACTCTCATGAATGTCCTTTTGCCAGATGACCAAACAACTCCAAGCCTCTGCAATGTCAACATCTCCTGTCAACCTGACTGCTCTAGAATTCCCAGGAGATGTGTCTCTGCGTGTGTTTGTGTGTCTGTTTAACTAAGGAAGGGAGACTTACTCTGAATGTGGATGGCCCCATCACATAAGCTGGAGTGCAGGACTCAATAAAAAGAAGTAATCAAGCCAAGCATCAGAATCCATCCTCTTGGTTTCCCGACTACAGACACAATGTGGCTAGCCATCTCCTGCATCCACAGCCATACCTTCTCTCCATCATGGACTGTGTCTCGTCAAACCATGAACCAAAACAAGAGCTTTTTTCCTTTAGTTGGTTTTTTGCTTAATATTTGGTCACAACAACAAGAAAAAGGAATATGTATAGCCTCGTCAGTGTCACTTCAGTTCCACAAGTCTTAGCTGTTCTGTCTCTTCCGACTGAAATCATTCTAGCCACCTTCCACTCATCCATCACTCCTTTTTACACATTCACTGGCCCATTATACAGACAAATAATCCAAGGAAGCTACACTCTGCATGGCAACAAGGTCAGCATAAATGTGCCTGTGCTGTGAGTGTAATCACCTCACTCTCTGAAGACATGGGGCAAACAAAAAGAACAAAAAGTCTTTGTCTGGAAGGCGGGTGTCTTGGTTACTCTTCCCAAAATGAAAGGAAGACATTAAGGGAGAAAGAATTTATTCCAGCTCCAGTTCTAGGCTCCAGTCCGTCACGGAGGGGAGTCACGGTGTCAGGAGCTTGAGGCAGCTGCTCGCATCACCTCCACAGTTAAGAAGCAGACCGTGATGAATGCTGGTGTGTGGTTTGCTCTCTCACCTTTATGCAGTCCAGAACTCCAATCAGGGACTGTTTCTACCCACAGTGGGTGGTGTCCTCACACCTTGATTAACATAATCAAGATGATCACAGGTATGCTCAGAGTCCAGTCCTATGTGCACTTGTGTACATGTAGACAAACACTCCTAAGATTCTATCTCGCACCAAGTTGACATTGAGATTAATCATCAGAGCAGGTAAATTACTTTTGTAGGAAATACTTCAACACTCCAGGCTCAGTCTGAAGGCATTTCGTCCCAGACTCTAGGTGCTGTCAACACACAGGAAATAGTTGGAAAACAATGTGACAGCGCTTGACTCGGTCACTCTCTCAATCTTAGCTTCCATTAAGAAGGTGGCTTTGCCAGCTGTGACCGCAAGACCTGCCTTCTGGAATGACCAGGCTCCTTTCTGGCATGGCGAAACAGAGCAATGTGGCTTTGATTTGACTTCGTCATCAGCCCCATGGCTATGACCAGTGAATGGCTACCAGGTACATCTGCTGCTCCGTTCCATCAGTGGAGCCATGCAGGTTCTCTCTTACACTCCACCTCTGCTCCTGCCATGGCATTGACTTGATACACCATTTGGTCGTGCTTTCAAATGCCATCATCAAGTCCCATGGATGGAACTTCCAAGACCTTCAATCAGTGCTCCCTCTACAGGGATTGCTAGTTCCTGCACAGTCTGTGGGCAGATGTCCATTTTCCATTGGTTGTTTTTTTTTTTTAATCAGTTAGTCATGAGCCTTCTTTCCTCACTGTATTGCTAGCCCATTCTCTCACCTCCTGTGCTTTTCTTTTCTATTTCATGGTTACTTGAATGAACAAGGAATTCATGAGTTCCTCTCATCCCTCCTCAATTTACATTCACGAATTGCATGTGCTTGAATACTCAAAACCAGAGCACACTGCACACACAAGAAGGAAAGTGCTGCAGCAGACACAGTAGAGACACAATCAACGGGCTGCTTAACGATCTTTTAAAACATACTTGTTCTATTTTTATTAACATGTTCATGGCACATGTTAATAGGGTTTTGGTGTAAAATCTCAGCCATACATGTAGCATGCCCTAATTAAATCCATGTCTTCCACACCCACCACAGCCTTCCCAACCTCTAGGAAATCACCACTCTACATTCAAGGTGATGTTTTTATAGGGTTCCCATAAGGGAAAGAACGCGTGTACATGTGTTTCTATATCTGGTCCATTTCATTAGCAAAACAGTCTCCAACCCCATCTACTTTCATCTTTCAAATATCTTGATGCTGGAGAGATGGTTCAAGGTTAAAAACACTTGTTACTCTTGCAGATGACCAAGATTCAGGTCCCAGCACCCACATGTGGTGTTACAACCACCTATAACTCCAGCTACAGGAGATCTGATGCCTTCTTCTGGCCTCCATGGGACCAGGAATGCAGGCAGTGCACATACATACATGTAGACAAACACTCCTACACAATAAAATAAAACTTTTACAAGCTACATATTGAGGCCTAAACCAGCCATCTCTTGCAACCAAGCAAGACTTCCAGTGGAGGGTCTGGAGCACCAACCCAGCCACAAAGCCTACAATTTGTCCTGCCTACAAGATGTGCTGTGGCAAAGATGCACAGAGCTTGTGGAGTGGCCAACTGATGATTGGCACAGCTGGAGACTCATACCCTGAGAGGGAGATTCCGCTGAGGTCAGGACCCAAAAGCAGGATAACCCCAGAGACCTAGGATAGGACCAAACATGAATAGGGAAAAAAAATTCAATGAAATGATTCTTAATGGTATTCTGATAGACTCATAGATTGGTGCCTAGCCCAGGTCTCATCAGAGAGGCTTCCCCAGCAACTGATGGAAACAGATGTAGAGACTCACAACCAAACATTAGGCAGAGCTCAAGGAAGCCTTTATAAGAGGGAGAAGAAGATTTGCAGAACCCTTGGAGTCCAGGGCACCACAAGAAAACCCAAAGAATCAACTAAACTAGGTTCATAGGGCCTCACAGAGACTGAACTGAGAACCAGGAAGCCTGGATTTCCTAGGGACTGACCTAGGCCTCTGCACATATGTTACAGTTGTGTAACTTGGTCGTTGTGTGAGACTCCTAACAGTGAGAGCAGGGACGTCTCTGATTCTGTTGCCTTCTTTTGGGACCCATTCCTTCTACTGCATTGCCTCATCCAGCCTTAATACAAGAGGGTGCCTAGTCTCACTGCAACTTGATATACTATGGCTGGATGATATCCATGGGGGGCCCACTTGCGTCTGAAGAAAACAGTGGAGGAGGAGTAGACAGCATGGGGGGTAATAAGAAGAGGAGAGGGAGGAGAAACTTTGGTTGGGATGTAAAAACAAAATAAATAAATTAGATAAATAAAGATACATATACAGAATACATAAGAAACTCAAGAAAAACCCCAAATAGTTGAAAGAAAAAAATATGTTCTGAAATGATACCTCTCTCCAAGAAGAAATAAAAATGATCAAAAAAAGATCATGAAAAAAGTACTCAATATCCTTAGCCATTGGGGAAATGCAAATCAAAACTACAGTGAGATATTATCTATCTGAGTCAGAATGGAAAATATAAAAATAATGAAAGCAATGATTGGCAAGGATATGCAGAAAAAGGATTGTCCACAAATACTGCTAAACTGTAACTGAAATACAGGCTGGAGAGTAGCACACAGGCTCCATAGGAAACTAACTCAGATTATCCTGTGAGTGAGCTCTCACCAAAGGACATAGAGTCAACACGCCAAAGAGAGACTGACACACTCACACTTACTAAAACACACACACATCAGTGGTGAGTGGGGAAATCACGACATATGGACACCATGGGCGTGAGCACCTTTTAGACATCAACCTAATTTCCCCTGTGCTCTGAAGATAGGGTTGGCAGCAATAGATTTGCTTTGTTTCATATTCTTTTGGGGGTTATAATCTAATTACAACATTTCTCCATTCCCTTTCCTCCCTCCAAACCCTCCCTGTTCTTCTAATGTATGGCCTCTTGTTTTAATTGTTATGACATGCATATATGTATTTGTACATACATATGTATTTCTAAATATAATCTCTTGAGTCTATATGATGTTTCTTGTGTGTATGTTTTCAGGGCTGACCATTTGCACTGTACAACCAATCGGTGTGCTCTTCCCTGAGGAAACACCTCTCCGGCTCTCAGCTTCTCTCAGTTGCCTGTAGTTCTTTCTACATGGTTGGTTTGGCATGGGCATTGGTGTTTTCCTGGTTTAGCTCACGTCTGGGCAATCATGCTGGTGAGAGTTTAGGGGTGTATCTTCTGATGTCACTAGGAGAGACACTCTCACAGCAAAGTCCCTGTTCCTCCGGCCCTTACAGTCTTTCCGCCCCCTCTTCTGCAATGCCCCTGAGCCTTAGGTGTGGAGTGTTTTGTAGATGCATCCACTGGGACTGGGCTCCACAGCTCTGCAGTTTATAGGTTGTGGTTTCTATACTGGTCTCTGTTGCAGAAAGTCTTTAATGGGGTAGTGGTAAAGACTACATTTATCTGTGGGTATGAGAACAAATGTTTGTAGACTGTTGTCAGGAAGCACACTGGTTTAGTAAAGTAATAGTTTTAGGTTCTTCTCCAATAACCTTGATTTCACTAGCACTGGGTAGTTAGCTAGGTTTCTAGTACCAGGCATGGTTTCTGCCTTGTGGAGCAGGTTTTACATCCAGTTAGAGAGCTGTTCTTACTGCCTTACCATGTGTCACTACTTCCCCGTAGGATTATCTTGCCATGCGGGCCACTGAGGTGGTTCGTTGACATCATAGCCGGGTAGGCCTTCTGGTTGCCTCACTCCTTCAGAAGCTTGCATGGTGCCTTCTGGTACCATGAAAGCTAGTTCCCAGGGAGGGAGCACTCCTGTCAGTTCTAGCTCAGAGGTCTCTGGACCCTGCTTCTGAAGGATGTGGTGTCTTCAGCAATGGGGCTTACATTCACCTTTGAGGAGTAATCAAGGATTACCATAGGGTATATGTTTTAGGAGTCTCTTGGACAGTCCTGGCCAACAACTCAAAAGACATTTTTATAATAACCATGGAATTTTAACTTGAAGTCTATGATAAAAGAAACTTTCCTGTATAACTAAGATTCTTTCTCATAAGTAATATCTCCACTAATTACCCATAAACATAGCTACTTTTACTTGGGTGTACCTCAGGAAATCTTCACCTAGGTTCTCACGTATCTCCAAGCTGAGAGGCAAGCCAAGAGTAAAGACATTTTAGAGAGTGAGGCAGAGATGCATTGTACAACTCCATGGTAGTACTGTGCAGCAGAACGTAGAGGAAATGGTGCCTCCTGGAGCTGCACAGTGTACAACCTTAACTACAAAGGTGAAACTCTGGTGTCCAATGAGAGCTCCCCAGTTTGGAGAGGATGTCTTCCCTGTGCTCCCCAGGGAATGCTGAGCCTTGCCTTCTAGGTCTCTGATAAAGACACTAACCTCAATCCTGAGTGCTCCACCTGATGGACTAGTCATCTCCGGAAAGACTACACCTACCAGTACTGTCCCCTTAGCGTGGTTATGGCTCCTCTTCTTCCTCCTCCCCCTCATTTCCTTCTTTGGAGACAGGGTTTGTAGTGGTCTGTGTAGCTTAGAATTCATTATGTAGTGAAGGATGACCTTGAACTTCTTATTCTCCAGCCTCTAACTCCCAGGGGTCAGATTACAGGTGTGTCCCACCCTGTCTGGTTTATGCAGCATGGGGTTGGGACCTAGGGCTCTGGACATGCCATGCAAACCCTGTGCCAGCTGAGTCAAATCTCCAGCCCGGGATTTAGCATTTCAACATAGAAGTTTAAAGGAGATACATTCAATTTACAGGTCACTTGCCTGGTCTGTCCCAGCTGACGCCCGTTGTTCTGGAAGTCACTAATAAGGCAGTCTTTTACTCACAGAAGTACCCAGACTTGTACAGTTGCCTTCACCCCCTTTGTCAATCAATACATGGAAGTGGGGCTTCCTCGTATTCTCTTTGGTGTCTAAGACCTTTCATTTGTTTGTTTGTTTCTTTGGGTTTTTGTTTGTTTGTTTTTTGTTATTATTGTTTTTGTTTGTTTGTTTGTCGAGACAGGGTGGCCTGGATAATTTTGCCTTGAGAAAGTCATGAAAGTGACCGAGTGAAAATCTTGGTCTCAGGCAAGGGCTACCTTCCTACAGCTTAGTGGTCAGAGAGGCCCAGAGACACCTAAAACAACCCAGGCTATTCTCATTGCTTAGTTGCCCACTCTAACTAGAAAAGACTCTATTACCGAAGACACCGCTCACTTTGGATGCAGGACAGAGAGAAGGTAATCCGGATAGCTTACCTAGTACCAGAAGGTATTTATGCAGACATCATTGGAATCACTCAGTTCTGGACCTTGCAGGTTACAATACCAACCTGTCTGGCAAGATGTGTCCACTGGTGCAGTAACGGCCTGACAGTTATAGGAGTAACCAACCAACTGCTTTCTGACTGGGTGAGTCTTGTTCCACAGGAGGGATGCTATGTCTAGTACTGCAAACTTGAGCAAAAGTCCATGACTGAGGAGGTGGTAAGTCCTAGAATGAATCAAATCACCTTCTAAATATTTATGTTTATGTTCATAGATTGCTGTTGCTGTCAACTTTGGTCAAGGAAGCCTCTTTTGCATAAGGGTTAAGTGCTAAGTATAAGTAACCCCGAGTGCTCAGCTGTGGATGGGTCATCTGTATCAACCTCACCCCACCCTTACCCAAGACTCTGGGAACATGAAGGGAGAGTGCAAACTGGTGGACAAGGAGGTCTGTGAGAGGCTGACTTCTGGACTGACCATGCACTTTGCACACATCAGCTCACATCAGTTGTGGTTAACTGAACGAGATCAAGCCAGTGAGTATTCCAACAACACTGGAGGAAGGAGCTCTCAGCAGCTGACAGCCGCTGAAGGAGGGAAAGTCAGTCTTTTGTAACATGGCCATCAGGAGGTTGCTCATGTCCCATCAGAGAGCTCAGACATTCGTACATTTGAGCAAGATGAACTGGACTCGGGTGGTTACTAAAGACAAAAAAATAAAAGGACACGAAGTTGAGAGGGAGCCTGGGTAGAGGCCACTAAGGAAAGTTGTAGAAAGGTAATGACGGATGGATGTCATCAAAGTACATTGTGTAAATTGTATAAATTATAACATTTTCAGAAAAACTAAAATAGTATATGTATTTAAAGTAGAAAGGTGTTGAATGAAAAAATAAGGTATATCTGAGAGCATGGGTGTAGACTTCTCAAGGAAAAGTCATATATTGTTTAAAAGTTTGTAAACATAAGAGTTAAGATAAAAGGAAATACTTGGGATAAGAATAAGACATTCCTGAATGTGGGTACATACACCTCAAAGAAAAGTCACAGTGACGTGCTTTGGCACTAGCCACATAGACTTTTTTTCGGTGGCTCTTGTTGCATCTCAAAAGGTCACTAAGACACTGTTATTTCCTGTGCTCTCTGTAGTAAGTGGATGTAGTCAGTGTGGCTTTTCTGGGACTTGAGTGGGAATACAATGGTAAGGGGAAAGAGAGCCTCGGGGCTGCATGGGTCGGGTAGGACCTGTCCTTTCTTACCATAAATGGGGTTTCTGGTGAAATTTGTACAAAATTGTCAGTTTATACCTAAGAAAGGAGACAGGCCTTAAGTAAACGTTCAACATGCTGGAATTCTCACTCCTCAGCTATTAGGAGGCTTTAACCAGACAGGGTAAGGGACTCCTTTCCCTTCTGGAATTTTCCCTGTCTTTCTATCCTGTCTCAAAAGGAGATGAGATGTGCTCCAGAATGCGGTTGAGGGGAAGATCTGCTTTTGAAGGAGCCGTGGTCACCAATTCAACAACAGCAACAGAACAGCTTCTCAGCCACTGGCCATTCATTCTTCTCTCCAGGAACCGTGTGCTGAGGACCAACTGTGGGCCACACTGTTCCAGGGAGTCCAGAGAGACACTGAAATCATTGTCTTCTTACAGTACGTTCTAGTTGGAGAGATGGATTCCAAGGCCAACAATAAATGTTTAAGGGGCTGACAATCAGTGCTACCGAGAAAAGGTGAACAGAGAGAAGCAGACAAGAAGAAGCAAGGGAATTTGAGTTGGGGTTCCCAGGACCTAGAAAGAGTGACTGAGGGGTCCAGAGAAGAGCACTTTCAAAGCTGGGCCACATCAAGAGCCAAGGTTCTGGGACAGGTCGTTGACCAGCTCAGACAGTCAGAGACTTGTCAGGGGTGGTGGTATGGCAGAGGAAGACGTAGTCAGAAGATGGGGCCAGAAGAGCAGGGAAACGGCTTGTAAAGTGCTTGCCACATGAGCGTGAGGACATGAGTTCAATCCCAGCATCCGGGTAAAGGCTGGGTGTGGTGGTGCATGCCTGCAGCCACAGTACTGGGAAGGCAGAGGCAGGAGGACCGCTAGGAGCTTCTGGCCAGCCAGCCTAGCTAGTCAGTGAGCTTGGCCATCAGTGAGAGACCCCTTCTCACAAGGAAAACGTGAAGAGTCTTTGCAGAGAGATCAGAGAGCTGATGGAAATGTTCGCAGTATAGTAGTGAGAGGAGGCGGAGTTTGGGATCTTTTAGTGCTCAGGCTGAGAGTGTGCTGACAGAGCCAGTGTGGGGTGAGAGAAAAAGAGGAGGCATGAGGGTAAGATGATGGCTGTCAGTTGAGAGGAAGCCTAGAGGAAGAGGAAGAGAAGGGAGGAGCAGAAGCCTGGCAAGAAAAGCCCATGAACATCAGGCAGCTGAGCGTGTGCTCACAGGAAACTTCAGGGAGTGGCCATCATCAGGCCATCACAAAATGGAGCTCAGATGTAAAGAGAGAAGCCAATCTGACAGGGAAGAAAGAAGGGGCTTGCAAAGCATAAAGGCCCTGCGTTGGGTATTTGAGGACAGTCTTCAGTAGCATGAGCCAGGCCGGGCTGCACTGTGAGCCCTGCCTCTCACTTCCCACAAGCCTCCCTGGGGCTCGGCACACCACCAGGGAACCATAAACACTCTGAGCTGCCTGCACTGCCTGCCACCGTGCAGACACACAGTTTAACTTCTTGCCACCTGAAACCCCTCTGTTTCAAGTCTTGGAATTCAAAACAATTGCTGGCAAAATCAGTCAAGTGCAATGACATTTGTCTAAACCCCGGAGCCCAGAGCATTAACGTGTAAAATAGTTAGATCTAATCAGTCTCCGGGGGCTTAGCAGCTGCTGCAGCCTGACCGTTGGCTATTTGTTATCAGCTCTTCACCTGGGCTGGCTAAGTAACGATCAGGTTTCTAGAAGCTTGCTAATTTTAACTATGTATATAATCACATGCATCCTGAAATAGTGTAGTATAGAATCATTCATAGAAGTAGCACAGTATAGAAATAATAGAATGTGAGTAGCATGGTATGGAAATATTCAAGGAACTAACATAATTGAGAAATAGTGAGTATAGTACAGAAAGACTCATGGGAACAGCACAGAATAATAGTATAGAAATAATAAAACTATTGAATAATACAATATGGGAATATACATAGTGTAGAAGTATTTATAGAACCAGCACTGGGACTATGGCCCACTTAATAAAGTATTTGACACACAAGCATGGGGACCTAAGTTTAGATCCCCAGTATCCATGTTTAAAGGAAAAAAAGGTAGGCATTATGCAACATACTTAATTGCCAACACTAGTGGCAGAGACAGAGAACTCTGGAGCCCACTGGCCAGCTGGCCTGACAGTCAGTGAGCCCCAAGTCTAGTGAATAACTGGCCCAAGTAAGGTGGAAAGTGACATTGACCTCTGGCTTCCACACACATGAGCACACACAAACATACACACATGCACACCACACACACAAATATTATTCGTAGAAATACAGTATAGAATTTTCATAGAAATAATATAGTATAGAAATATACATACATACATCTTTATGTGGATAGTTAGAAACTATATGTTTTAACTGATGGTTGTAAAATATTCCAAACTAGACATAGCAGACTAGGTCATGAGAAGAAGAGATTCAAAGCAAGTATCATCTGGAGAGCAAAGAATGGAGTCTGAATGCAGAAATAGACAGTTCACAGCTAACAGACTGGAGCACTCTGTGTACGAAATGTGTGTAAAGAGTGCATCTAGACAACACACAGTCTCTGGGAAGACATAAGGGGAAAACAGAGGCAGCAGCCACAGAGAAAACAAAGGTGAAAAGCCTTTTAGTCTGTTTCAGGGTACTTTTTCTGATCAGTTTTTAATTTATTGCCACTTCTCTACATATGATGTTACAAATTGATATACTGGATTTATTATATAACTCATGACCCTTGGAGGGAAAATGTAGAAACACCTGAACTTCCTACATTTTCTATTACATTGAAGAAAAATGCACTTAGAAACCACATGGAGTCTACATGTTGATAGAGTGATTCAGACACCGTGAAAAGACTGAGACTTCTCTCTGAGGACAGGCGTCTCTCAGGCACAACACTAACCGCGCACTCACACCCTTGGGGTGACTCTGCAGCACAGTAATCATTCATGATGCTGAGATCCAAGTAAACCCCCTTCTCCCTGGAGCTATGCCCCAGTTCCCAGAAGGCCCCAGGAGAGATCCGCATAAACACTGTGACCGTTATTTGTCATCACTGTGGGCTAGGCAGCAGCAGCTGGCCTGTTTGCATGGTATGCAAATGGCGCTTCATCAGGGAAGAAAGGCCCACGGCTCTGTTGCTTGCAGAGCAAACATGAACTGCTATGGGAAGGAAGCCAGCAGAGAAACAGACAGAAGGGAGTGGGCAGTGGGGCGGCAGGTCAAGAAACGTCTTCCACAGAAGCAACACGCAATGGCAGAAAATGTTGATAAGGCTCGGCCCAGCTTTCTCAGACTGGACAAATAATACATGGGTACGAATCGGGTGGGAGCCTGGTGGGAGCCGGGTGGGAGCTGGGTGGGAGCCAGGTGGGAGCCTATCCATCTCCTTTCTCTCCACTCAACTTCTTCCAGAAGGATCTGTGAAACATTTCAGATGCAGTCACCCAGGGCTACAGAGGGTCGAGTTTTACTGAGAGCAAAGGAGCTGGGGTGAAGAAAAGAACGATGGGAGAAAAAGAAAAGACAGAAGACAGGAAGGAAAGGAAGGAAGATCTGAAGTGAGTCAGACCTGGAGTGGCCTGGGTTCCACAGCATGTTCCTCATGCATATCCAGTAAAAATCCTGGTCCTCAGCATCTTGGTTTCCTTGTCTGTAGTGGCCATGGTGGGTTTCGGGGTAGACTAAATGCGTCCTCTTCGATGCTTTCCAGGACCTGGTGGGAAAAGTCGTGAGAGCTGAGAGTCCAGCTCCTCCCGTTCTCCAAACCCCAACGCAGCAGCCCACCGTAGGAAGACCCACAAAGAAGCGACCTGCCTGTCACGGGCTCTGTGATTCGGCGAGGATATCTACTCGGCTCTGACGATGCATTTCCTCTTTCAACACATAATGAGCAGTGATTAAAATCTCTTTAAAATACCGGAGCTTAGCAAAGCCTGCTGGAAGGTTCTGGGCCTCAGTGCGCGCGTTGCTCCCATGCCCGCATATATGTAGTGTGGGAAGCAGTGCCCTGGCTGAGGATCTGAGAGCCTGGTGACTCCTCCTGAGTCCTCCTTTTCCACTCAGGAGCAAATATCTGAATTACAGCCTTCACTCCGTATCTGTGTCTGATTTTCTTTTTAATAGCCCCAAATAATGTGCTGTTTAGTTAAGCTTGTCAGTTTTTATAATTTAAATTAAAAGAGTTGGGCTGAAGAAGGTGTTAAATGACCCCTTTCTTTAAAAACTACTTGTGAATCCTCCTCCCTTTTTTAAACTACATGCTTGTCTGAATCTTTACTGTGTCTTAGTTTGTGAATTTATATTTTTATTTGTTGTTCCCTTTCCTATATTCACCTAAGTTTGTTTATGCTTTTTCCTTAAGTGGACACTTTTTTTCTTAGTTTTCTTTTTTCCCCATTTCTCCTATGTTTTTTCCTTTTTCTTTCCCTCTACTTTTAGCAATATTTTGGCTTTCCTATTGTTTTTTAAAAATACTGACGTTTTTATTTTTTAATTCCCCTTCTTAAAATTGATGAATTTTGGTTTTGAACTTTCTTGTCAGTAAGACAGTTTCCCTGCTTTACCCTTTTTTCATTTTTCTAATCTTTTTTTTTAAAGATTTATTTATTTATTATGTATACAGAAGAGGGCACCAGATCTCACTACAGACGGTTGTGAGCCACCATGTGGTTGCTAGGAATTGAACTCAGGACCTCTGGAAGAGCAGTCGGTGCTCTTAACCTCTGAGCCATCTCTCCAGCCCTTTTCTAATCTTTTGTTCTTTGTTCCTTCCCACATAACACTTCCCTTATCTTTCTTTCCTTCTCCTTTGAGTTATTAAATGTAGTGTCTGCTTCTATTTCCCATGTCACCCCACCTCTTTCCCATGTCTCACTCATTTACTATTTCTATTCTTACCCAATTTTGTTTTTTTATTTCAAAGCACATTCTACAGCAGTTTTAGCATCTTCAATTTAATAGACATTGACAATGTGTTGGTGGCTATAATTGGTTATAAGTGTATTTCTTGCACTGTTTGGTGGGTGTTGCTCATATAACAGTGGGTTTCCTCCTGTCTGGGTGGTACCAGGGATTGAGTCTTTAAAGCAGGCTGCTCAATAAGAAGCCCCCACACCACCACCACAAGCTGGAAAAGATATCTGTGGTAATATTGTGTTCCTCAACATATTGTGCACCCTTAATAAACTTATCTGGAGTCAGAGAACAGAAGAGCCACTAGAAATAGAGGCCAGAAAATGGTGGCACACACACCTTTAATCCTATCACTTGGGAGGCAGAGATCCATCCGGATCTCTGTGAGTTTAAAGCCACACTGGAAATAGCCAGGCATGGTGACTCACACCTTTAATCCCAAGAAGTGAGCCTTTAATCCCAGGAAGTGAGGGCAGAAAACAGAAAGGTATATAAGGTGTGAAAACCAGGAACTAGGCTGGTTAAGCTTTTAGGCTTTTGAGCAGCAGTTCAGCTGAGATTCATTCTGGATGAGGACTCAGAAGCTTCCAGTCTGAGGAAACAGGATCAGCTGAGGAATTGGCAAGCTGAAGTGGCTGTGGCTTGTTCTGCTTCTCTGATCTTCCAGCTTTAACCCAATTCCTGGCTCCAGGTTTTGTTTTGTTAATAAGACTCTTTAAGATTCATGCTACAGATATCTAAACTAAATGTGCAAATAACAACACAGAAATGTGAGAAGCATGAAAAAAATTAAGACAATGGCAGGGCTCCTCAACAATTGAATTCAAAGACATTGAAACAGATAAGATGCCAGATGAAGATTTTTAAAGTTTCAGGCAAAAATGATCAGTGAATGAACCTTGTTTGCCAATGCCATCTCCACACTCTGTCTGAGAAGCTCCTGGGCCAGCCCAGCCTGAGGCAGGCTAGAGACTCATGTTAGACTCACAACCAAGGAAAGCTATCTCCATGTCCAGGTCACATCACAAAAACAGAATTGATATGAAAGACCAAGATGGCATGCACCCCTACACAAGTCGCTAGTCCCAAGGAAATGTTCTCCAATGAGAATAGTCTAGATAGACCCAGGACACAGAAATAAAATGATCACCATAAACATGATCTAAACATTCATGAAGTTTAAAGAGTACATGAATCATATCAACAAAATTAATGAGGATAGAAATAAACTCTAGTGCAGTTCAGGAAAATACAAATACATGGCTAAATGAAATGACAAAGATAATTCAAGATTTGAACACTGAATTTAGTAAGGAGATAAAAATACTGAAGAAAGCTCAAGCTGAAATGAGGATGAAATGGAAAAATTTAACCTAACTGGGAAACTCTCCAGAACAGAGAAAAGCCATATTGGTAGAATGGATCAGTAAAAAGTAGAATACCGGGACTTGAAGATAAAGTAAAGGAATTAGACTACTCAAACAAAAACCATTTTAAAATGTGAAAGGAACACATAGAAATCTCAAGAAACTGTGAAATACCAAACCTACAGACATAGAAGGAGAAAAATCCCAGGTCAATAGCTTAGGCCAGATCTTTGACAAGATCATAAAAAAAAAGGGTCCCCAAATTCCAAATTAAGGAAAGACATATCTATATAGATACAAGAAGCAACAGAACACCAAATAGATAAGACCAGGAAGGGAATTCCTCACAGCACATTATAGTTAAAGCATTAAACATACAGAACAAATAGAAGATACTCAAAGCAGCAAGAGAAAAACCTGAAGCCACATGTAAAGGAAACTCCTTCCAAATAACAGCTGATTTCTTGATGGAAACTTGAAAAGCCAGAAGAGCCTGAAGCAATGCACTTCTAGTTCTAAAAAACCACAGATGCCAACCCAGACTACTTTACCCAGCAAAACTACCTGCCATGATTGAAGGAGAAAGGAATGCATTCCATGATATAAACAGGTTAAAAGAATTCATGGTCACCAAATCAGCCCTACAGAGAGTACCAGAAATGATGCTTTGGACTGAAGAAGCACAGCCAAGAGACTGAAGGAAGAAAGCGAAAGAAGCTAAAACTATAGAAACACAAAATAGGACACAGGCAGCAGCAAAGTGACAGCAAGCAACACGTATCTCTCAAATAATAACTTCAAATATCAGTAGTGTCAACTCCCAGTCAAAAGACACTGGTGAGTTTAAATGAATTAAGAAACAAAATTCATCTTGGGCTGGACAGATAGCTCAGCTATTAAACACTATAATCAAACCAAAGATAAACAAAACAGTTTTTTTTTTAGTTGTAGCTGAAAGTTTTCCTGTGTCCCACATGGGCCACAGCCGCTCAGACCCAAGTAAACACACAGAGGCGCATATTAATTAAAACTGCTTGGCCATTAGCTCAGGCTAACTACTGACTAGCTCTTACACTTAAACTCAGCCCATTTCTGTTAATCCATATGTCGCCACATGTTCTGTGGCTTTACCTGTGTACCATTACATACTAGTCCTTGGACAGTGGGCTGGCATCTCCCAACTCAGCCTTCCTCTTCCCAGAATTCTCCTTGTCTGCTTATCCCACCTATATTCCCTGCCTGGCTACTGGCCAATCAGAGTTTTTTTTAAACCAGTGTACAAAAGCATTATCCCACAGCATTTAGTATGCATGGAAACTCTTCTTAGCTTCAAGAATAGGTGTAACCTAAGAGTGAAGGGAAGGAAAAAGTACCCCAAGCAAATGGGACCTTTGAACAAGCAGGAGTCACCGCCCTAGTAGTTGACAAAATTGACTTCAAATTAAAATTAATCAGAAGAAGAAACTGCATCCTGGTCAATGGAAGAATTAACCTTGACAACACTATAATACCAAGTGCATATCAAACATTAGCATACCCAATTTGATAAAAAGCATGCTACTAGATGTCAAGACAAAGATCAACTCCAAATCCATGAGAGTGGGCATTTTCAACACCCCAGTTTCTCCCATAGATAGTTTATCTGAACAAAAGCAAACAGAACAACATCAGAATTAAATTGCATCATACATCAACTGCACCTAACAGATATCTACCAAATATTTCACCCAGCACTAAAAGATACACATTCTACTCAGCACTTTGTAGAAGCCTCTCTAAAATAGACCACACACTGGGACATAAAACAAATCTTAACAAATTCAGGAAGATTGAAATAACTCTTAATTGACTATAGCACTAATAAAATTTAAAATCAGTAGCAAAGAATCTCTAGTAAGAACACAAACTCATGGAGATTGAAACATATTAATGAATGATGAACAAGTTAAAGAAGAAATCAAGAAAATTTTAAATTCCTAAAATTAAATGAAAATGAAAATATAACAAAGTAAAACTTCTAAGACACATTAAAAGCAGTCCTAAGAGAAAAATGTATAGCTCAAGCAACTACATTATAAAAATCAGAAAGCACAAATGAATGACTTAATGAAGCAACTCAAGAATTTGGAAAAATAAGAACAAACCAAACCCAAATGCAGTAGACAGGAAGGAATAATAAAAAACAGAGCAGAATAAATGAAATAGAAACAAAGAATCAATAAATCTAAGAGTGGATTCTTTGAAAAGACAAACAAGATTGACAGACCCATGGCCCAGTTAACATTTTCAAAGAAAGAGGAGACCCAAATTAACAAAAACATAGATTAACAGAGAAACATTACAATAGACAACAAAGAAATTCAGAATATTATAAGGGAAAATATATACTTCATTAATTTAGAAAATCTGAAAGAAACCTCCAAAGTTTTAGATTCAAACTACTGAAGTTAAACAAAGAAGAAATTAGCAATTTAAATGGGTCCACAACTAATAAAGAGTTCAAAATGGTGATTAAAAAAGCCTTCTGACTGAGAAGAAACCAGGTCAAGGTAAATAACAGAATTCTACCAGACTTCCAAAGAAGAACTATAACCAATACTTTCTAAATTATTCAAAAAATAAAAAATACAAAGAGCTCTCCCAAAGTTCTTATATGAACCCAGTATTACTCTAACTGACATTAAAGCCAGATACAGATACAGTAATAACAGTAACTACCACAGGCCAACATCCCTGATGAACACAGATGCAAAAGTTCTCATTCAAGATCCTTGTAAATACAGTACAACCATATATCAAAAAGACAGCCACCACAATCAAGTTGGTTTTATCCCAGAGATGAACAGATGGTTCAACATATGTTAGTAAATCATATCAATGGATTTAAAGGCAAAATTCACATGACCATCTCAGTATATGCAGAATCCATCATGCCTTTACGATAAAAGTCCTAAAAAGAATAGGACTGGAGAGAACATACCTCAACACAATAAGGGTTATATATGCCAAACCCAAAGGCAACATGGAGAAAAACTCAAAGAAATTCCATTAAAATCAGTAATGAGACAGGGTAGCCCACTATCCCTACACATTTTCAGTATATTTCATGAAAACTTAGCTAGAGCAATAAGACAGAGAGAAAAGGAGCTTAAAGGGACACAGCAAGAAGTCAAATTAGCCTTATTTACAGATGATATAACACTATACATAAGAAATCTCAAAAATTCCACCAGAAAGTCTCTAGAAATAATACTTTTAGCAAAATAACAAAATCAATTCGCAAATATCAGTATTCTTTTACATACTAATAACAAGCATGCTAAAATAACAGAAACCATCAAAACACTCCCACTCATAGTAGCCTCCCAAAAAATCTGGGTGAAAACCTAACCAAGGAGACAAAAGATCACTATGGTGAAAACTTTAAACCTCTGAAGAGAGAGATTGAGAAGGTGGGCAGACCTCCCAGGCTCATGAATTAGTCAAAGTAACATTGTGAAGATGACTGGAGTGGTTTGAATAGGAACAGCCCCCATAGGCTCATAGATTTGAATGTCTGGTCTTGAGGGAATGGCACTCCTTGACAGGGGTTAGGACATGTGGCCTTGTTAGAGTAGGTGTGGTCTTTTTGGAGGAAGTGTATCACTGGGAGTGGGCTTTGAAGTTTCGAATGTTCAAGCCAGGCCCAGTCTCTCTCTCTCTCTCTCTCTCTCTCTCTCTCTCTCTCTCTCTCTCTCTCTCTCTCTCTCTCTCTCTCTCTCTCTCTCTCCTCTCTCTCCCCACTTCCTGATGTCTACAGATCTGGATGTAGAACTCTCAGCCACCTCTCCAGCACCATGTCTGCCTGTGAGCTACCCTGCTTCCTGACTTGATGATAATGGACTAAACCCTTGAAACTATAAGCCAGCCCCAACTAAATGGTTTCCTTTATAAGAGTTACTATGGTCATGGTGTCTCTTCACAGCAAGTGAACACTGACTAAGACAATGACCACTGTCCAAAGAAGTTTACAGATTCAATATATTCCGATCTCAATCCCACAACAATCTTTGTAAGAATAAAAAAAATACTGAAATTCATATGGAATTACCAAAAAAAAAAAAAACCAACAACAACAACCAAAAAACAAAACAAAAACCAAAAACACGGATATCCAAAGCAATTCTGAGCAAAAGGAACAGTCCTGGAAGAACTACCATACCAAACTTCAAGCTGTCTTACAAAGCTATAGTAATAGGAACTGCATGGCACTATCACAAAAACAGACATGTAGACCACTGGGACAAATGAGAAGAACCAAACAGCCATCTCACATTTGACAAAGATTCCAAAAATCATATGCTGGAAGAAAGACAGCATCATTGACAAATGGTGCTGGGAAACGTGGCTGTCCACATGTGGAAAAGGGAAGTGAGGATTGAATCTATCAACCTGCTCAAAAATCAAGTGCAGATGGATCAAAGGCCTCAGTGGAAAGCCTGAAATGCTGAACTGCTAGAAGAAAAGATAGGCGGGGGCTGGAGGGATGGCTTAGTGGTTAAGAGCACCGACTGCTCTTCCAGAGGTCCTGAGTTCAATTCCCAGCAATCACATGGTGGCTCACAACCATCTGTAATGAGATCTGGCGCCCTCTCTGGCCTGTAGGGACACATGCAGGCAGAATACTGTACACATAATAAATAAGTAAAAAAATAAATCTTAAAAAAAAAAAAGAATGCTACATGATATGGGTATGAAGGGCTTTCCCAATAGGACTCCGTTTGCTCAGGAATTAAGCACAATTAGTAAGTGGGACTTCATAAAACTAAAAGGCTTCTGCATAGCTAAGGAAACAATCAGTGGTGTGAAGAGGAACCCACAAAGCATACATCTGACAGAGGATTAGTATCTAGAATAGAGAGAGAATTCAACAAAGAGTCAAGAAAACACATGGCTCAATCTAAAAATGGTTATGGATCCATACACAATTCTCCAAAGAAGAAATAAAAATGACTGAGGAATATCTTTAAAGGTGATCAACATCTTTAGCAACTGGGGAAATGCAAATTTAAAAAAATTGAATTCTATCTTCCTCCAGTCAGAACTGCTAAGATGAACTAACAACTGAGGACAGATGCTGGCTGGAATAGGGTAGAGGAGAACCCTCGTTCACTACTGCTGCAGTATAGACACTCTGGAAATCATTGTGGAGAATTCTCCAAAAGCTAAAAGTAAACCCACCATATGACCCACATATACCATTTCTTAGCATATGCCCAAGGGCCTGCCATCCTAGTCCAGAGAGAGGAAATGGAAAGATAGATATAATCAAAGAGGGTTCTTTGCCAGGTGATAGTACAAGGCATGCACCTTAAATCTAATCAGAAAGCAGTTGATTACCCCATAATATTCATGTCACTGTTGTATCTATTGGCATATCTTGCCATGCTGATCATTATTATAGTTCACGAGGTTCACAGCTAGATTAGACTATTGATGACTTTTTCCACAAACAGACTCCAGAACACCTTCCACTACCTTGATATCTAGGCAGCAGGGAGCAGACTTCCTGGTCAGTACCAACTTGATTTCTCCATGTCATGTGACAACCGTCTAGGATGTCTTCAGCAATAAGGTCGTAGTATCAAGTTCTTGTGGCCAATTGAGCAATGGCACTAACCTCTAATGTTTTGGGGGCATCCTCCAGTACACCCCTGACCAACAACTGCAGGGTACCTACACCTGGGTCTGGTACTTTTATATAATATTAAAATAGATCATGTAATTCCATGTGTGTGCTTGTGCACATGCGTGTGTAAAACTTATAAAATGGTGTTTTATAATCTCCAATGTTAGTTATCCTCTCCCCAACTTAAGCCTCTCTCACAGTTTTATCAATCTTCACTTGCATACTTTGAGGATATATATTAAATACACCCAAGTTCAGAACTAGTCTACTTCCTGAATCTTCAGAGTGTTTGACATAAATCCCATCCACAGCCCAAGGTCCCCTTTTCAGTGGTCTTCAAGTCCACTTCCCTCAACACTACTTCCAAGCTCCTGTTGGCCAAAGATTGCGGGGACTTTCATTTCAATCATTTTGTTTTAACTTGTCAATATCTCTGTGCTGGACAGGTAGGTCCTCATAAGTTGTGCATTTAAAAAAATCCAATCTTTAGAATAACATACTTAGTTCACACTACTGATATACTTGCATTGATTTCTGCCATGTTATCTATGTTTTTTGTCTTGCTTTATTAAACATCTTATTTTTAATGTGTTTATTTTCTGTGTATGCATATTTTGCCTGCATGTATGTATGTATATGTACCATGTATGTGACTGGTATACAAAAAAGCCAGGAGAATAGTTCAGATCTCCTGGAACTGGAATTACAGATGCTTGTAAACCACTGTATGGATGCTGGGAACCAACCGTGGTCTTCTGCAAGAGCAACCAGTGCTCTTAACTGCTGAGTTATCTCTCCAGCCCCATGTCTTTTTATTTTTAACTTTTTCAAGTTTAGCTATTTTTCTCTTTCGACTACTACTTTGGATTTTACACACTTTATTTCTGTTTCTCTCAGATCCCATCCTAGCAAAGTGAACCGGCATTGTTACCTTACTGAAGCCTGTGGCTGGTAACTCCATCCTCTGAAATGATAACAATGGAAACCTTATAGTCCTGTCTTCAGTAAACACTCCCAATTGCCATGTTTTTATTGACCTATATTTTACTTCTATTCTGTGAGCTCATGATTTTTATCATTTATGATGCAGTTAATTATCGGGGACTATGGAGGTCCAGCCCCTCGATAGTCCCCTCCCATGGTCCGGGAAGAATCTACAACCAGCTGATAATTAATCTTTGATGAAAAGAAATGATTCTATGTACACGAAACTTCTTAGTTCATACACTTTATTATTATTCTGTGATAGTTCTCTCTCTACACAGCTTCTATTCTGCTCTCATGTCTAGCTCCTTTCTTGCCTGATTTCTCTATATTTGTCTACTGTCCCCTCTAGGTTCTATCTTAATTCCTTCATCTAGTTCTGTCCCTTCTAGGTTCTCACCTATCTAGTTCTTTCCCCTATCAGCTCCTCTCTCATCTGGCTCTTCCTCATCTTGTTCTTCCCCATCTGGCTCTTCCTCATCTTCCATCTCGTTCCTCTAGTCCTCTTTTAGCCCTTCAATCTAGTTCTTCTCAATCTCAGTTTGTTCCTCTCAAGTTCCTACCCATCTAGTTCTTCCATTCTCTTTTCTCTTCTCCCCTTTGTGCCCTGGAAGTCCCGGTATATAAAGGGAGGGTCCGAGCTAAATTGTGTAAAGCTATTACTTAACGTCCACCTCTCCTAGGTGGTGTCTCCTTGTGGAATTTACCGTAAGTCAGGAGACTTGCATGTGGGCTGTTACCATTGTTAGTCCTTGGAAGTTGGGCACCCCCCTGGGCGGTGTCTCCTTGTGGAATTTAAGTCAGGAGACTTGCAGGTGGGCTGTTATCATTGTTATCCTCGGAAGTTGGGCGCCCACCTGGGTGGTGTTTCCTGTAGTCCTTGAAAGTGGCTAAGGGAGATAATCTGATTCCAGAGAAAGCCTTTCCTGAGGCTGTTCTCCAAATACCTGGAATGTGTATGTCCAGAGCGTGATCAGTCTACACTGTTAGCCCTTCTTAGGGGAAAGTCAATTGGAAAAAACTATGAAGGCACACATGATTTTCATAACAGAATACAGCTGATATATAACAAGCCAAGTAACACCAAAAATTCCTTGGGCCCGCAGCAGTTAATCTTTGCTTAGACTCACTTATTGTTTGCCACTTATTAAAGATTCTTTTTATTAGGCCAACAAGATGGCCTGGTGGTAAAAAGTTTTCAAGGTTTAAGCCAATGGCCTGAGTGTGATTCCTGGAACCCATGTAAATGTGGAAGAAGTGAACTGAATTCACAAAGTTGTTCTGTGGCTGCATATGCATGCCAACAGCACACACATACAACAAACATATTTAAAATTTTTTTCTATTACAGCTCAAATTTCTCACATGTGATTACTTTCTTCCTGCCTGAGGTATAATGACAAACTTAATCAATAGTATTTATCAATACTGGGCTGTTTATTTCTGTTTCTAAAAGGTAGATTCAGAAAGTACAGAATTCTAGGCTTTCCAGTTTTGGAATAATATCATCCCACACTTCTGTAGCTGCTTCTGAGAAGGTGGCTCCCAGTCCAATTGTGATGCTTACATAAGTGACCCTTGTGTCTTGAACTCTTAAGACCTCTATTGTACTGAAGTTTCTCAAAGATGGATGAATGACTGTTTCTTCATTCTCAAGATTCTTTGAAATTTCCATGTCTAAGAATGTGTTGCCCATAATTTCTGAAAAATGTCCAGCCATCACTTCCTTTCTTTAATTTTTAACGTTTGTACGTAATTAAAATATAATTACATCATCCCTCCTCCTCCCTTTCGTACGTTCCATGTTAGGCCCCTCTCTAGGTTCACTTTCAAATTCACAGCCTCTTATTCTTTAATTATTATTGTTGCATTCATATATATGCATATATAGATACATGAATAAACAAATAAATACCGTTGAGTCTATTTATTGTTGCTTGTATGTGTAGAAATGACCACTTGGGATTGGATAACCATTTAGAGTGCTCATTTCTGGGGAAGACTAACTCTCCCTTCCTCTGCAGTTTTTCACTGCCTACAGCTTGTCATCTACAGATGGGGTACCATGTGATTTCCCCATCACTGGGGTATCAACTGGTGTCATCATTGTTTACGTGTATTGTTGAGACCTTCATTGGTGTGGCTTCCCTGTTCTGTCTAGAGGACTCAGTCATGCAGCAAGCAGACTTCCTGCTCTGTCCCTTACAAGCTTTCAGTCCTCTCTTCCATGCTGTTTCCTGAGCCTTGGTGTAAGGGTTGTTAGAGGTTCCATGAAGGAAGAAATGGGGAAGTAGGGCAGGGACTTAAAGTGGGAAGTGGAAAGGATGTCAGTACAAAAGGGGAAGGAAGATGAACTGAATAATACTAAGGATTCTTGAAAAGGCCATAAAGAACTACATTGTTGAATATCTGCCTAAAACTACATATAATACATTTAAATGTATGTATATATAGTTTAGATGAAATTATACCACTTGGAATGGTAATGCTCCCCTGAAGATCTGTGGACTGTCTTAAAAATACCTAAGTCACAGGCATGGCAACCCCCCTTTTGAGTATTGGTGAGGGGATTCCAGGAGATTCTCAAAATATAGGCTATTACTCTTACCATTGTTGCTTCCCAGAAGTTGAATGCAAATCATTTATGCTGATGACACCACACATTTTGGACATAGTACTCCAAGGCATGAAGCTGAATCTGATCTAACAGCTTCCTCAATGAAAACTAGTTTTTAATAATACCAGAAAATTCTATGCAAGATGCCACAGTAGGAAAGCAACTACTAGTCCTACCTAGCTAGAATGTCTATGAACCATGACAATGATCAGCACAGCAGGTGCAATAAATCTCTAAAGGTGCAATAATGGCACTTTTATCTTGGTAGTAACAAATAGCTCTCTAACTGGACATAAGACCCGCTCTATAGGAAGGAAATTATACCTAGGACTAAAGACTTGGTCAACTACCCATGGCTAGTAGGTCATTAGATTTTAGAGGAGAACATATTAGTTTCACTTTCCTAAACCAGTATTATTTCTAACTACATTCTAAATACTTGACCTTATACCCACAGATATGTGTAGTTCTTATCCTTCATCAAAGAAGCTTCTTTTTGCAGAAAAGGGACCATTATAGAAAATTACAGTTCATTAAAATAACAGAAACTCTGGTGGTTTGAATGAAAATGGACCTTAGAGGCTCACATTATTGAATGCTTGGTCCCCAGTTGGTGGAACTATTTGGGAAGGATTAGGAGGTGTAGCCTTGTTGGAGGAGGTATGTCACTGGGAATGGGCTTTGAGGTTTTAAAAGGCTCATGCTATTCCCAGTATGTTCACGCTCTTGCTTGTGGATCAAGACATACCTCTCAGCTACTGCTCCAACCACCTACTGCCATGCCTTGGCTCTACTATCTCTGGAACTATAGGCCTAATTAAGCTCTTCCTTTTATAAGTTGTCTTGGTCATGGTATTTTATTACAGCAACTAAGTACAAAGTAAGTAAAACAGACGTTGATACCAGGGAGTGGACATTGCAGTGTGGTTTTCTGAGGAATGTGGAATACTTTGGGACTTTGGACTAGAAAAGTGATTGAAGGCTGTAAGCAAAGGATAACAGGCCGTCCTGGTAGGAACTTGAAAAACAATAGTGCTCAGAGCTGTGTGGACTATGGAGAACAAGCTCAAAGAAGCTTTGGGAAAAAAAATATTGTCAACTGTGCTAGAGACCATTCTTGTGATATTTTTATAAGGAATGTGGCTGCTTTATGCCCTTGTCCTAAGAACCTACCTAAAGCTAAATTGAAAAGTGATGGATTAATTTCTTTGATGGAGTAGATTTTTTTATTCTTCTCTCATACATTACATCCTGACCCTGGTCCCTCCCTCAACTCCCCTTTTCTCCCATATCAACTGGTGGAGTACATTTTAGGACACCCTAATATTGATGTTGTTTCATAGTTATCAGTAATCACTCTTATGCAGGTTGACAGTGAAAAAGAGCAAGTGGAACAAAAAGAAATACAAAACATACAGTTGGTTCCACCTACCCACCCAACCTTGTGTCAAGCTCAATTTGTGTTGGTCATATAGTTTGGGATGTGTGGACCTCTGCTGGAGTATAGTCAACTTAGCAGGGCCTTAAAAACCTGCTCTGCCTCTCCAGCACCTATCAGTTACCAGTATCTGCTCAGCTAGCAGTGGACTGGCTGCCCACCTCTCCCTTGCACAATGGGATTTGGTCTGGCTTGAGCTTATAAAGGTCTTGTACCTGCTGTCAGAACCTCTGTGAGTTCATATTTGCAGCTGCCCTGCTGTATCTTAAAGATACTGGGTCTTTGTAGTTATCCACCATTGGGGTTTTATTTTTCAGTATCTGTACACTTTGCTATTGCTCAAATTCAAATAAGCTTTGAACCTCTGAAATAAAGGGTTATAAAAAAAAAAAATTTTATCACCAGTATAGTCGCACATCTTTTGAATAAACTTAGACCTTGTCAGAATGAATATGAAGCTAATAGACATCTGACACTCATGCTAATCTTCTAGATCCTTCTAGAAGAAGGATCTCTGAAGTGGGGCATGCACACCTTGTTACCTGCAAAAGGTGCTCTGTTCGGAAGAGACGAGAATTTTTATTGATGAGTATTTTATCTTGAAATTAGAAAGCATTGATATCTGAAAGCTTCACTATTGGAACTGATCTGGTATCATCATGTGTCACACAGAAAGGACAGCCCTCGGCATGGGTTACCATAGGATAGACCATGTTACCTTCCCTCCCTGCCATTCTCCTTTAACACACAGTGCCTTGCTATGCTGTGTAAGTTTAGGTCAGCATGTGTCCACATTACATGTTTCAGTTAAGAATCCCTCCCCCAATGAACATGTGGCTTCCAAATGTTTTGTGTATAAATATTAGGGAACATATGGTATATTAATATGAACAATAAAATGACTAGGAAAACACTTCTAATAAAAGCTTCTGTTAGCCACTTTAGAAATAAAAAATTAATGACCTTATCTTATCTGATAAGACACTGTTGTGTCCTCGAAAAAAAATGTTACCAAGAAGTCTCTTTGTAGCCATGAACAATTGAAGACTGCTAAAAAAAGGAGAATTACTCTTCCCCAGGAATGAGCCCCAGTAGGTTGTCCAATTACCAAGTGGTCAGCCCTAAAAACATACTCATATAAGTTGTACAAAATGGACTCAGCAAGCTGTGCTTATCTCTCTCTCTATATATATATATAACAATAATAATAACAAAAAGAGGCCATGAACTTGAGAGACTCAGGGGTGGGAGGGAGGAAAAGGAGAGAGAAAATGATATAACTATATTTTAGTTTTTAAAAATTGAAAATAAAAAGAAGGCTCTTTGAACAGGTATTAACTGATGATATGTAATGCATGGTAAATACATGTAAAGTGTTAGTGATGCTTGTTTAGAAAGATTTTAATATTACTGTCTAGGAATCCTCTCAACAGAGTCCCCTGAGTGCTATTTCTTTCTGGTAATTGCAATTGTGTTAAGATTGTATCTAGGTAGATGACTCCTTGTCCTTCAGGGAAACAATCAACCCTTCCTCTGTACTTTCAATCATTTGACCAGCTCTACTTTATTTCTAAACTTCCCCTGACCTCACCCTACACACGCTTTCTACCATCCCATTGCTCTTCCATATAACTGGGCACAATGACGTGGAGAAACCTGTTTCAAAGTAGTTCACAGACCCTGAACTCAGCCTCAGCACCATGCTATCAGAGGTGAAGTCCACACATCCCGTGTGTGGCTCAACTCCTCCTGTGAATGGTTTTAGGTTGAAAATTCTTAAGTGAAACACATTCTGCATATATACAGATCTGAGAGTCCGTAAACAATTGCATTTATAGATGCAATGAATTAACGGTTGCCTAACCTAGTCTCCCAGAGCTGATTTTTAGCTTATGAAAGATTGGTACTTTCTGCCTTCCCAACCTCTGGGAGGGACATGAAGAAATCAGAGTAAGACTGCCCCTGACATCTGCCCCCCTCTTTGGTGCCCATTTTTCTATTTTGCCATTGCTGTTTGCTTTTGTGATTATTAGAACAACCTAAATGACTGTTGAATTTCTAGAGAGCAAAGATTATTTATTTTAAACATAACAAACTGATCTTATCTCCTGAATTTTCTGACCATTGTTACCCATGTTATTCCATTTGTATTGTTATACCTATGTCTTAAAACCTGTGTTTTTGACTGACTGATTGATACAACATTAACTAGTATACTATCTGCAGTAAATACAGAGAGAGAGAGAGAGAGAGAGAGAGAGAGAGAGAGATCTGAAAGCAGATAAGTTAGTGCTTAGAGCCTGACCCTTGTGTGCTCAGTGCGCATGTGAGCAAATCCTAGTGGGTGGGGAGACTCAGGAAGAGTATTCTGTATGTCTCACCTTTATCTATGACTAGGAGGCCAAAGAACCACATATAAAACACACACACTTGAATTAAAAGGACTCTACAAAGAGCCTTAGGAAATGGTCAATAGTGGCAAAATATTTGGGGTCGAGCCAAAGAACAACTCCAAAAATTTTCTAAAAGAAATGGACTTTAGGGGGCTGGAGAGATGGTTCAGTGGTTAAGAGCACTGGCTGCTCTTCCAGAAGACCTGGGTTCAATTCCCAGCACCCACGTGGCAGCTTATAACTGTCTATAATTCCAGTTGCAGGGAATCTGACACCATTACACCAATTCACATAAAATAAAGTTAAATGAATTATTTTTAAAAAATAAAGACATGGGCATTAGAATTTAACCATAATAATTATGCATGTCATCTTTTAATCACCCCATATTTCCCCACTCAATGCTTTTCTAGTACTTTTTACTACTATGTGGGAATTGCCTTATGTGTTCATCATCATAAAATCAAAAATCATTCTTTACTGGCCTCCTGTGATTACCATTATACTACCCTTGAGGTCCCTGTTACTGATCAGGCTAAAGAGCTATGATCCAAGAGAGGCATACAGCTCATAGCACATGATGTATCACAGTCTTTAATGGATACTTCTTACAGAGTGCTTATCATGTTCATAAAGCTGCTCCAAAAATAACGTTGATGGAAATTCTGTTAACGATAAAAGGCAGTGACAACAAGTGCTACGTGAGAAAACCAGCACAAAAGAAGGTTCTCGGAGGACACAAAAAAAGCATCTTTCCGTAGATGGCTCCTTTGTCACTGTGCCTGCTGCTCCCTGGTGCATAGTCCCCACTGTCAACACACAGGGGAAATGGCAGCTTGCAATTTACAGTCAACTGATGAACTCCAGTATGTATTTCCATGTCCGTGTCTCCTCCAACCTCTCCTCTCCTCTCCTTTCACGCCTTTTCTTGCTCCTCTCCTTTTCTTTATTCTTTTGAATAGCTGTTTCTCATATTCTACCAAACAGACACAGAACTTCTCAACTTGGTTTTCTCGCCCCATTAAAATGAAATTAGAGGATCGTTCAACAATGTGTTCGTCACTTTACTATTCACATATTTTAAAGTAGTTTAAGCCTCTTGGATTGGTGACCTGTAAGACCCTGGTATGTGCTAATCACCAGGGCTGTCCCCCAAGCTACTTGCACCATATCTTAGGTGGGCATTGTGGGCCATAACGCTTCTGTAGGCACAAATTGCAGAACAATTACTGATGAGAGAAGGGTCATAATAATAGGTTACAAAAGTCTGGCTAGCTTTGGGACCATTTAGAAGCACCCATTTTGCTCTATTGTTATAAAGCTAAGAAGGAAGTAGTTTCAGGTAGTTAGAGACAAGCAAACAAAAGCCAGACCAGCAGAGCTATAGCCCTTCTACCTCCACTTCCTGCCTACTCCATTACTTCTACTATTATTGGAGAAATAACATGATTGGAGTGACCTAAAGGTTAGGGAGTGGGCAAGTCTTACCTGGAAGGAAGGAGACAGACACTGTTGGTTAAACCTTTATGACAGTGAAAGCAGCAGCATTTAACAGAACTCTACCCTGATCGTCGTGGTGGGAAAGGACACGGAGTCATTGAAGTTTTTTCTTCTTCCTAAGTGGGTGTCTTTTATTAAGGAAGAAAGATAGAATGGACTTTTGCAGAATGGGGGGTGTGGGGTGGGCAGGAGGTGGTGGGAGGAGAGATGGAATATCTACTACGACCCATCTGCAGCCACAGTGGTTCCCAACATAATAGAAGAAATCAATAAGATACTGAATTGTTTTCAATCAATCAATATTTCTTGAGCATTTATTCTGTGCCACAAATTACTCCACAAAGCTGAAATATCTTTCCTTTTAGCACATCCTGAGATCTATGGGTCTTTAAAAGGGCTTTAAAGGGCATCTGGTTTCAGAAAAATTAAAAGATTTGATAGTAGTCACTATTCTTTAAAATAATGCTAGTGACATTAAAGAAAAAAACTTCTTAAAAAGTCACACAAATACAAAAACACCACAATGTTAAATTATGACATCCCCCGCATCAAAAATGAGCTTTTTACTACTTGCTGTACATTTATGATATTAAATCATCTCTGTCATAAACTATGTCTTTTACTTAATGAGTGTATAAAGTAACGTGACCATGACCAAGAATGAAGAAGAAGTGGAGAGTAATCTATCATGAATTTCAAGTCCAAAGACAGGGTTTCCTGGTTTTAGACATACACATTTATATATGCACATTACTTTCGTCTATATCCGTGGAAATTCAACACCTGGCGCAGAGTCCATGCCTGGTGTAAGGTCAGTGTCTGCTGAGAAGTCACTGAATAGTTCAAGGGCAGTGTGGAAGGAATGAACAAGAACATCTTGTTCTCCAGAAAATAAGTTATTCATAAAGAGCAAGTAGAAATTAGAATGCTATTCAAACAAAAATACCATCTTGCTTTCTTCAATGATAAATACTAATTCATATATTTCTCAAACCATGGTCATTTTAAGATGTTTAATCTGAAGCCCTAGTTAATAATTGCTCTTAAAAATGAGTTGCCAAATGTACTAGCAACCACAAAGTAAATCAAATTAGTCCAGAGTTTTCCCTCAGCTTCTGTAGTCACACAAATGTCTTGAGATTAGGATAAGCAACTAAACTCTGAGGTGTTTACTGAAGTCATGATGGTTCTATGTCATCTATCATCCCTGTCTTAGTTGGGGATTCTATTGCTATGATAAACATCATAATCAAAATCAGCTGTTGGTGGAGGGGGCAGCATTTCAATTTTTAGTTCTATCATTGAAAGAAGTAAAAGCAAACACTCAAAGCAGGAAACTAGAGGCAGGAATTAATTCAAAGCCATGGAGGAACACTGCTCGCTGGCTTGCTCTCCTAGGCTTGCTCTCCCTAGCCCATTTACTTTATTTTCTTAATCATCCCAGGACCACCTGCACAGAGGTGGCACCAACCACTGGGCCCTCCCACATCAATCATCAGTAAAGAAAATTGCCTACAAACTTGCCTGCAGGCCAATCCTAAAGAGACATTCTCTTGATTAAGATTCCTTCTTCCCAGATGACCCTAGCTTGTGTCAAGTTGACATAAAATCTAGCCAGCAAAATTTGACTCATGAACACATCACTTATTAAAGCCATAACTTTTCCTTCCTTATTGTCTCCAAGATAGCATGTGAATATTAATATCACAATATAAAGCATTTCAACTTTAAAAGTCTCACAATCTTGAAGACTTTAAATACATAAAAAGTTCTGACTCTAAAAATCCATAGTCTCTGAAAATTCAGTCTCTCGACTGTGGGCTCCTGTAGGATAAAAATGTTAAATACTCTCTTACTCCAAGAGGAAAGAACCAGGGCACAGTTACAATCAGATCAAAGCAAACAAACAAACAAAAAACAACAACAACAAAAACCTTTTTACTGTGTAAAAAGTTCGGTGCTTGGCATTCAGCAATCCTCTGGGCTCTGAAGGGCCTGGGGAGCTAGCTCCACTTCTTCTCCACTTCACTTCTCACAGCATATACAGCTTGTCTCCCAGGCTCAGGCCAAAGCCACTTCCCAGCAGCTACTGTCCTCGGCAGTCATCCCATGGAACTGATATCTCTAAAACGTTAGGATTTCCTGCTGCAGCTGGGCTGAACTTTCCCCGATAGCCTGCCCTGGGTTCTCTGCAGGGTGCCAAGCTTCAAATTCCTGCCATGCCACCTTCTACTGCAACTGTAGCATGTTTACCAATGGCCTCTCCCATCCTCTTTTTCAGGGACTCTAGCCCTCCCACTCAATGCCAAGCCTCAGTGCCCTCCTTGAACCCCTCATACCTTCAAAACCAGTACCACCTGGGTAGTTCATTACCCAGTTCAGCTGGCAACATGAGATGCAGCCTCTCGGGTCCCTCTGGACCACAGGTTCTGTGTGCTGAGCTCCAGAAGAGTTTGCCTTAATGATGATGGTCAGTTAGTCATCACTTCTAACTCTTCAGATCCAGCTGATCACAATTACAGACTATTAAAGCTCCAAATATCAAATGGCCATGATAGAGTCTTTAAGGGACTCTCAAACTTCACTCAGGAATTTCAGAAGCTGACTTCCATTGTCTACACCGCTCTCAGCATGCTTTTCTTCCAAGCTCACTCAGAACAGCCCACTGAGCTCTGAGCACTCAATGGCTTTTCCAGCCCAAAGTTCCAAAGTCCTTTCACACACACACCCCCAAAGCCACATGGTCAGTTCTGTCACAGTAATACACCGTGACCTGGTACCAATTTCTGTCATAGGTAGGGTTTCTACTGCTGTGATAAAACACCATGACCAAAATCAACTTGGGAAAGGAAAGCTCCCAGCTTTGAGGTCCATCACTGAGGGAAGCCAGTGGAGGAACTATGAGCAGGAACCTGAAGGCAGGAACTGGAGCAGAGACTCTGGCTTAACTGCTTACTGGCTTGCTCTCCCTGGCTTACTCAGTTTATTTTCTTATATGCCCCAAGACAACCTGCCCAGGGGTGGCACCACCCACAATGGGCTGGGCCCTCCCCTATCAAGCATTAGCCAAGAAAATGCCCTACAGACATGCTTACAGATCAATCCTAGGAGGCATCTTCTCACCTTCCTAGGAGACATTTTCTCAACTGAGATTCCTTCTTCCCAGATGACCCTAGTTTATATCAAATTGATCTAAGAACCAACCACTATAAACCGACACACCTCAGAACAACTACATGTGCCCTTCTAAGGAAGGTCACAAGAAGCAGAAGACCACCACAGACATAGTACCCAACCTCTGCTGCGGAAAATCTGCATAACAAACTGCGGGATAAAGAAGCAGGCTCCTTCAACAAAGAAAGGGAGGTAGAAAGGGAAGGAGCTGAGAAAGAACTTAAATTCAGAGGTTTGAAAGACATAGCAGCCATTTTGTGAGTGGACATTATTTTCCTTAATTCTTGATTTAACCGGAAACCTTTTCAAAAGACGACTTTTTGAGGAATTTGAACACTGAATACTGAATGTATATTTAATCATATTAAAATTGTCACTTTTTTAGAGTGATAATAGCTTGTAGTTAGGTTTTTTAAAGACTTTTATCATTTAGAGATGACTACAGATAAAATATGATGCCTGGGCATGTTTCAAGGTGGGGGAAGAAGTCGGTAAGATTAAAATGAACTCATTGTTCCTTATAAATTAATCATTATCAAAGGGTGATGGATAGCTGGGAGTTCCCTACATGACTTTGACCTACTTTTGTGCATACATCTGAAATTTTTCATGATGAAAAAGCTTCTTTGAAGAATGATCAGGGGAGGGGGCTCGAGTTAGCTCTATGATTAAGAGCACTTATTTCTCTTGCAGAGACCTGGGTTTGGTTGCCAGCACCTACATGGTGGCTCAGAAACATCTGTAACTCCAGTTCCAAGGTATCTCAAGCCTCCTTCTGGACTCAGGCACCAGTATACAGACTTGAATTCAGGCGAAACATACATGTGCATAAAATAAAGATAAATTCATCAAACAACAACGAAAGAGTCGTCAGGAAAACTGAGATTAGATGAAAAGGTATAGTAGTGGGGAGTGGGGAGGCGGCTGTCAGTGACGTCTTTGCCTCTCAAGCTGGGGACCTGGCTTCAGTTCCCAATACCCATGCACAGAGAAGGCAGGCATGATGCATATCTATAACCCTAGTGCTGAGGGAGGGGATCAGGGACAGGAAAACCCCTGGAACCCAATGCCTTAAAAGTCTGGCTAGTGTGTAAGTTCCAGTTCAGTGAGAGCTATACCGCTGCAATAATGCCTGTCTCAGTCAGGGTTTCTGTTGCAGCTTGAGGAGGAAAGGGTTGATTTGGCTTACGCTTCCATGTCACTGCTCATCATCAAAGCAAGTCAGGATGGGAACTCAAAGAGGGCAGGAACCTGAAGGCAGAAGCTGATGCAGAGGCCATGGAGGGGTGCTGCTTACTGACTTGCTCCCCATGGCTTGCTCAGCCTACTTTCTTATAGAACCCAGGACCATCAGCCCAGGGATGGCCCCACCCACAATGGGCTGAGCCCTTCTCCATGAATTGCTAACTAAGAAAATGCCTTAAGGCTTGCCTGCAACCAGATCTCATGGAAGGATTTTCTCAATTGAGGATCCCTGCTCCCTGATGACTCTAGCTTGTGTCAATTTGCTATAAAACTACACAATGTAATGGCACAAATGTTGTAAGAGAAGCCAACCACTTTTTGGTGGGATCTGAGGTCCACTATATGAGTTGGAACTTACCCCTGACACTGCTAAAGTGACCAAGAATCTGAGAGTAGATAGGTCATGGGCCTTGGTGGAAACCTAGTACCATTATTGTGCTAAAGAAACATAGAATAAAATGACTTGTAATGACAGTTGCTTTACCTGTAGAGCAGTGCCTTGCTCAGCCCTCATCAAAGAAGCTTCTAGAAATGGGTGAAGATTAGAACACAGCCCCACAATTGGATAATGTGGGGGATGGAAAGACTTTGGAGCATGCAGTCCTAAATGAGGAGTCTTCATCAAACCCCTCCCCTCAGGTCACAGAGAGAAAAGAAGGTTCAAAGATTGTAGGAGCCAGAGGTGGTGGGTGACTCCAAGGAAGCAGTGTCTTGCAGATACAACAGGACCCATGCGGACACACAGAGACTGAGGCAGGGCAGACAAGACCCACACGCAGGTTCAAGCAAGACAACGAATGACCTAACACTGAGAGGGATGTGTACATTCAGTCCCACCTGTAACCAAGAAGCCATTGGCAATTGGTACCTGCTGAGGGGGAGAAAGTCACATCTTCCCAATTGGCTGTCACTGAGTATACCAACCACTCACCAGGGCAGGCCCCATGCCCAAGAGTGGGTGGGCAACACAAAGAAGCTCCATGGTTTCGGGGGAAGGGTTGGGGGCTTTTGGTTCCATTTTTGTTGTTGTTTTGGATTTTTTTTTTGTTTGGTCTTATTTATCTTTTGTTTATGTTTTGTTTGTTTGTTAAGAGAAAGAACATAAAGAAACAGAAGAATCTGTGTGATTAGAGCACACTGATTCAGCTAAACAGGCTGGTTGAACCAAACGGCTCCTCCTGTCTCCAGCTCCCCAGCTCTGGGATTACAGGAGAACAGTCTGGTTACTTGGATGCGAGAGACTGAATTCAGCTCTCTGTGCTTCCTTGGAAAGCATGTTGCTGAAGAAACCACATCTTAGTCCCTGTCAGTTTTAGAAATCAGTTCCTGGCCCTATCCTCAAGAATTAGTTTAGATATTTACATGAATGTGTCTCTACTAAGTGGCCCCAAATTGATAGGATTATTTCATACAAGTTCTCACTATGTAGACCAGTGTGGCCTTGGACTCATTACCTCTGCCTGCCAGTGATCCACTTACCTGTTTCCCAAGTGCTGAGGTGAAAGGCATGGACTACAAGACCTGCCTAAAAATTTTGCTTTTCTTTGTTTTTGAATTTTTTGTACTTTTTTGGTTCTTATTAGCAGCTTTCCAGTGTCTGGTTTGTTTCTAAATCACTGTAAACATGAGAACTAAGTATGAATGACCCACCAAGTCAGTCATGTTTGACATTTGTATCTTCCATAGCTCTTATTGCCTTAATTAATGACCATTTCTATATGTGGTAATACAACTAGGAAGTGAGAATTGAGTCTCCATCACCCAAATGCCTCTGTATAGGAGGATTTGTAAAGTATTTGAGTAATTTTTATTACATTTGATACTTAAAACTTCATTTAGATGACTGAAAAATAAGGAAAGCATCAATACTGGAGATTAGATAAGTAAATAAAATGATGATACTACCTAATATTGTACATTTCTTCCCAGCATTTGGGAGACTGAAGCAGGTGGATCAGGAGTTCAAGGTCATTCTTGGCTACAAAGTAAACTTAAGAAAAGCCTGAGCTACATAAAACCCTGTCTCAAAAAGTAAACAAACGGGGCTGGAGTGATGGCCCAGTGGTTAAGAGCAATTGCAGCTCTTCCAAAGGACCTAGTTTTGATTCTCAGCACCCACATAGCAGCTAACAACAGTCTATAACTGCAGTTCCAGGGGATCTGATGCCCTCTTCTGGTCTGCAGGCATTGTACACACATGGCACACAGACATTACATGCAGGCAAAACACCTATACACATAAAATAAAAATAAATAAATCTTTATTTCTGAAAAAAATCTTCAGAAAAGTAAACAAACGAAATAATCAAACAATTGGATTGAATGCTTCCTTAAAAGAATAGAAATTATTAAACATGTCAAAAGTGGAATCTTCAGCTTGATCCATTAGGATCCTCAAAAGAGTAGAGATACTCTGAAGGAAAGGAAGAAAATTAAAACTATATATGAAGTGCTATAAACGGTACCAATAAACCTCGGTCACTAAACCCAGGTCTACATTTGTCTTTAGGTCTTTGAGACTGGAAATCCTTATTTCCTCTAGGACCATTGCTTGACTTCTTCACACTTAACTTACGTCCATATTTTTAAGATGTGTATCCTAGCCAGAAAGGAGACAATTACAACAATGAATTTAAATAGGTATTTTTTGATAAGAGCTTCTAAGCATGTGTTTTTCAGCTGCCTTATTGCTTGATATTGGACTGTTGCCATGATGACTGGCCTTGGACCCCAAGCAAAGAACTCCATTTGAAAACCATAAAAATGCTGGCCCCCACCTGAGCATACAGCTCACCACTTTCTAACTGTAGTTCTGCCATGTCAGGGTCATGTGAGGAAAAAGCACACTGAGAGATTTAGCCTTGGAGATCAGGACACAATGAGAGAATCCCAGCATCGGATTGCGCTCACCAGGGACAGGTACACCGAACTTTGTCACAGCTCAAGATCTTGACACTTGCTTTTTCCTCACTCTAGAATGATCTCTCCATAGTGCTGTGGGTCAAAACTAGGATGGGAACTTCTCAAGACACACTGTCAAGAAAAAGTCACTAAGGAAGCCATTACCTAATATCATAAATAATACACATCCTAACAAACGAACGATTCTCAACATAGAAATACAAGAAAAAGATGAAAAAAAAGAACACAAATAGTTAAATGAGTTAAAGAATGCAGCAGGGTCTGAAAGAGAACTGGACAGGAATTACTGAAGACATTAGACGTTCTAATGGCCAGATAGAAGCAGTGACTGGCAACCTTGGTAGCAACAGATCAGATCATGTAGAGGAAAACCCACCCAAGTTTGAAGTCTGATCTTTTGAGTTGTTAGGGCCAAGACAGAAAGAACAAAAGAGAAGTAAAAAGGTAAAGAAAAATGTAAGAGCTCTGGGACACCCTAAAAAAACAATCAAATATTTGTTTCATTGGCATGGCTGAGGGAGAAGGGCTACAAGAAGTTTGGGGGCATAGAAGATCTCTTCAGCAAAATTACAGCAGGAAACTTGGCCAGTGTTGAGAAAGACATCTACATCCAAGTACCAGAACCTCAGACACACGTGACCATAGAAGTATGCCATCACAACATACTATTAAGTTGTTAAAAAGCATAGGACAAAGACAGATTACAATCTGTAAGAGAGAGATGTCAAGTAATATTTAAAGGCAAATACATCAGACAAACAGTAAATTCCTCAGGAAGAACTCTGAATTTCAGGAGGACACAGAATGATATATTTAAGGCTCTAGGAGAAAACAACTACCAAGCAAGATTGTTGAATACATCAAGGTTGTCCTTCACGACTGAAGGAGAAATAAAGACCTTCCAGAAAAAGGACAAATTAAGGGAGTTCATGACCTCTAGACCAGCATTACAAAAATCCTATACCCAGAAAAGAATTTAGTAAATGCCATTTTAAGAAATCCTGGTAGAAAAAGAGTTGAGTCAATGAGAAATAAGGAAAAAGTATTATTAGCACAGTAGACTATGAAGTCTACAAAAAAAGTCAGAAGGAGTAAGCAAAACACAGTGAAAGCCACTAGAGGAAAATCAGAACGAAATATACCTTAGTACGCCCTCGGTGTTGGAACAGCACCTAGTTTTGTGAAAAACAAAGCACTACTAGGCATAAAGAGAAGATTTAGGCCCCAGTGTAACAGTGGGTGACTTTAACACCAAGAATAGCTTTATGTAACCTGAGAAAACACCCCAAGTTCATGTTGAGAGCACAAAAGGCTTCAAGCAGCCAAGAAACCTGAGCAAATCCATACTGGAGGCGTAGTGTTGGAGCCGAATAAGACACAGGGAAACACAGGATATTTGCACAGTCTATATCCCTAGATAAGACTTCAAAAGTAGAGAGAGCAAGAGTCGACAACCAGAATTACACTGAAAGGTTCCGCCCGACAAAGTAGTTAATTTTCACTCTGCCAGCTTGCAGAAGGAAACATTCTGTGGCGGTTTGAACAATAATGACACTCAATGGCCTCAAATGTTTGAAACTTGGTCCCCAGTTGGGAGTGTTTAGGAATGATTAGGAAGTGTGGACTTGTTGGGGGAAATCTGTCACTGGGGAGGGCTTGAAGATTCAAAAGCTAACGCTATTCCCACAGTGCTCTCTGCCTCCTTGTTGCAGATCAAGATGTGAGCTCTCAGCTCTTGTGACCACACCTTTACTCTTCTACTCTGCCATCATGGACTTTAACCCTTTGGAACCCTAAGCCCAATTAGATGCTTTCATATATGATATACATATAAATACATATAAAACTTCTGAGATATATGTACATATACACACATATATATGTATGTGTGTGTTGTATATATATATATATGTGTATTATATATATATATGTCACCTCTGACACTTGTTTCTACTTTATTATTAGGCAGTTGGACCAACTTCCCCTTACTGTCTTTCTTTGTGAAAAGCAGCCATTTGATAGTTTGGGCTATTTTGCTTTTGCTGTTTGTTCATTTTGACGGGGTCTTGCTATAGCTCCCAGGCTGCTCCCGAAGTCCCGCCCTCCTACCGTGTCCTCTAGAGGGCCGGGATTATACTCATACGCCATCATGTCCGGCTGGTTTCCTTTAGTCTTCAATACAGTCTCCTGTAACAGGCACCTTCCGGCTCTTCTCTGACTGCCACTCGCTTCGTTCATTTTCTGCTTCCCCTAAGTGTGGAAGGTGGAGAAGGGGCCAAGATATAGGTGGTGACAGAGAACAAGAGGGGGTTCTTTTTTTTTTCAAAACGGTGCCTGTGGTCCCCCCCCCCAGCACTGATAGTATGGTACAGTCCACACCGTAGCGTCCACAGGCTGGGCATGGCTGAATGAGCACTGGGCCTCGTCTGCCCCATAGATTATCCTGCCGTCAACCTTAGGTCACAAACAAGTCATTGAACTTTCTAGTCTGAGCCTCTTGGGTGGGGATTGAGGAGAATACAGCTCTGCCCAGTGCATTAACATTCACCTTGCATGCTTAATATTGCCAAACTCAATGTACTGCTCTTAGAGCTTTTTCTGATTCCGCTTTAGAATTCCAGCTGGGAGTCTTGATCAAACTTTTTCACCTATGTCTAATCTTCTGGACTCTTGTTATTTCAAAGATGAATTCAGACCCAACCAGTTGATCTTTTTTTTTTTTTCACTCCCTCCCCAGCCCCACCCCATTTCCTTAGTAATAACAGTTACTTCCTCCTGATTTATTTTCCTTTCATTTCCGGTCATCTTTCCTCACCTGCCAGTTTCTGAGGCATTATCTCAGTTGAAGTCACAGACATCACGGCCAGAGTATCCTGTTTGGACACCTCATTTAGCCTCTCAATCCCATCCATGGCATCATGGGAAAGACTATGTCTTGAAATCTGCCTGTCGCAGGGAACAGAATTCTTTTCTTTGGGGTGTCCTGTCCCTTGGTCCGCCTGTGGCTGAGACCTTTTCCTCATATGCCTGTTTCTTCTTCAGGTCCCACTGTTTCTTCTTCAGGTCACTGACTGAACACTGGATCGTGCTGTGGGGAGGGGTCGGTTAACTGCACTTTGGCTCATGTGCCTGGGATTAAAATTCCACCTCTTTTGATCTGGTTCCTTGAACATACCAACACGCCACACTGAAACAGATCCCTCAGCCACACTGCCAGTGTGCACACACCTGTTTACTGAGGTGGCCCTTCTACTAACTGGTTCACAAGCCCTGTCAGACCTCAGGACCTGCAAGGCTGTGCTTGCCTGAGGAGCCGCTGTTTTTGATTCACAAACACATAAACTGCAACAGACACAAATTTAGTGGCAAAAACTTGGCCCACATTTTTGTCTGAAGGTGTGACCTGTACTGTGTTCCCCAAATTATTAATGTCCATGACCTCACAATGTGGCTGTGTTTGGAGATAGGCCTTTCAGTGAGCAATTAAGTTAAAGTGAGATCAACTGTATGGACCCAAACCCGATCTGACTGGGTTCCTTAAAATAAGGAGATTAAGACATGTGAAGAGACCCATGACATGGATGCTAAGGACCAAACTCAGATCCTGTGAAGAGCAAAAAGCATTCCAACCCCACCCCACCCCCGAGAGTCTCCCCAGCCACTAAACAGTTTGGTTTTGTCTTTTAATGTGCAAAATATTCAAGGTCAATGAAGTCAAAGAAAACGAGAGAGCCACTACAATTAGAGAAACAAAGAAAGGGACATGGGACTTTAGGATGTCTGAGTAGAGATGAAATTCAGGAGCCACATGTGTACCTTGAAGGCATGTGATCTGTGGTCCAATGGGGTACATCCTCAACAGAAGATGTCATGCAGGATCTAGCTTCAGGCACTGGCAGAGGCAGGCTGCCTCAGGTCAGCATTTGTCAAGGGTGAGCAGATAAGGGTTCTGACACAAGCATGTTTGCAAGATGCACGTGATGGAAAAGAACTCGCAGAATATCCAGTACATCAGCGGCTGAGATCAAGGAAACTCAGATATGAGAGTCTTTGCAAAAATTAGCATCAAGGTGTGTGGTATAAAAAAGATACCCTAGTTCTTTACAAATAATATTGGCTTGGAGACAGCCTTATTATAATTTACTTTTGGGCAAATGGGGGCAGGTCAGCTATCATTATAAATTTCAAAGTAAACTCATCTTTAAACTAGGTATGATTTCTAAATACAATGAGGGACAGTGAGCCACAACTGGCATGCTGCACAAAAGTGCCCTGCCTTCTCTTCCTAATATTTCGCTGGAGTCTTCGAGCTCGTTGTGTGTGATAATTCTGACCGGACTGTATTATACAGAGCCATGTCCTTTTCTTGCCTCCAGCTGTGGTAATGGGAAATAAACGAGGCTGATATTTACAACTCCATTTTCTTACTTGCTGGAATATTCTGTGATTTTTGTTCTCTGATTGGATTCACAAAATTACTGGTTTGCTATTTTCAAGCTATTGAGTTCAGGTTGCAACTAGATCAGAATTTTCCAGCAGGGTGGCCCACAGGAGCAACACCTTCCTGAGGCATGATTCCCACATCACTGTCACTGATTTTCAGTCACAAAGGGCAACCTTGGGTTTGGGGTGGGGGTGTTTGCTTGTTTGTTTGTTTGTTTCTCCTTTAGATCTCAGAACTCAGTCACACATATTTATTACACCTAATGAGAAAGAGTAATTAAAAAGTAACTTTGAGAAACAAGATACCATGCATGTTCACCCAAAGAACTCTTGTCGGAAGTTTATGCTTCTTCCAAAAATGTTATAATGATGTTAGGTAAAAGAGTGATTGATATGTGTCATTCTGTGATATGCTGAAAACTTGTACACTAAGCACCATAGATAAGAACATATTAGAATCTCTGTAAGTATGATGCATTAAGGGTTTTTTTTTATTAGTGTTACTATGACAATCTTAGGCTTGCTAACTCTTTGAAGTGTATGCGTCTTTTCTTACCACTGATTTCACATTAAAATCTGATGGGAAAGCAAATGTAAACTTAGAGACTGAGTTCCAAATTGAAAAGAAGTGGGGCTGCTGTCTTTTCACCTCCTCCAGAGCGCAGATCTTGCCTGGTCCACTGCCCACTAGAGAACATAGGTACTTTTTTTAGTGTTGGGAGGCTGACTATATTCCCATCTTCTAAAGGAACTGCCTAGCTTTGCTTGAATTATGGAGTAATGTCAGTTCACCTCAAAGATCACTAGGACCAGTGGCAAAAAGTCCATAAGCCACTGTCTGATACATGTAACTATGCTCAGAAACAAATTGCATTCATTTTGTTGGCATTCTTAGGTCTTCCTGAGTAGTGTGACCTTTACAATGTCTTTAGTGACTAGACTGGAAAAACCAGCTACATCGCACAGACAACATTTAACATATTGTTTAATTTAGCTTTCAGTGCCACTAGTTGCATTTAGAAATCTGTTTCCCTTTTGAAAGCACCCATACCGTGGGTTACTCTTTTTAGTCTGTTCTTTTCTCCTTTTCCCATTCCTACGTACAGCTTGTTTTAAAATTTAAGCCATTGTTTTCTATGAAATACAATACAAAAGACGTTTATTTCACATTCTTTAGTAAAACACTTCAGTCACATACATTAAAACTGGTTTTCCCCGAAATGTAAAAAAATGAAAGGTGTAATTCTGAGGTGATGATATTTCCTTTAACTCTTAGAGTCTTGAGTCTATTGCTTACTCTTCATTTTCCAAAGTTTGTGGTTCAGTTGACAGAAATTGCATTGAAAGACACAAATTTTTTTTCTATAAGTTCCCCACAGCTCCACAGTGAGCCATCCCAACAGAACCACATTTCCTTGGGTTAATTTTTCTATTGTTGTTGGAAGAAATGGGTAAAATAAGACTGGGGAGTCAAAACCATTAAAACTAGTGTTATTGAGTCATAAATCTTAGCATGTATTTCCAGAATATTTTTCAAGAAATACCAGTGCCAATTTAACAAAAAAGGGAGGATGGAGTGTACCCTCACATGCCTTCATAATATGAAAGGATTAGTAACAGTACTCTTTCCTTCTTTCCTTAATTCCACGCCCTCCTTTCTTTTTTGAGTCAAAGCTCCGCTAAGTATCCCAGGCTGGCCTTGAACGTGTGCCCTCCTGCCTTAGCTACCGAGTTCTGTTTTACCATCACGCCCCACCATACCCAGGGTCAAACAGGTCAATAGTATGGTTTCTGTGTCAGACTTTCTGACCTCAAACTCTTCGAAGCCCCAGTCAGGTGGTGATGTGTTTTAAATGAAGAGGGCTTCTAGTCTATTGTTGCTATTTACACTGTGGAGCCAGGCATACACACCTCTGAGGCTTGACGGGAGAACGTGAGTGAACCTTCAGGACACGTGTGTTTTATTCCTGACTTTACTCCCTTCTTTCCAGCCTGCCTCCAGCTGTACAGTAAGTCCTCATTCAGTGTTTGTTCCCTGAATGATTCGATCTCACCTTGGACATCACAGGCAAGTACCTGGAGCTTTCTCCTTAACTTGAGCTATACACATATTTTTCTCCCACCAAGATTTTACCCAAATTTTACGTTTTCCTAATGCGGTGATTAAATTCAAAATTCTAAAACTCTTTGAGGGATCTGGGAGATGGCTCAGCATTCAGAGCGCTGGTTGAACACACAGAGGACCCCAGGCTCAGTTCTCAGCACCCATGTGGTGTTTCAAAATTGTCTATAATTCTAGTTCCAGAGGATCCAGTGCCCTTCTCTGGCTTTCTAGCACATGCAGGTGGGGGTCACAGACATACATGCAGGCGAAACACTTCTACACAGAAAAGAAACGTTGTCAATAAAAATTGAAAACCCCTTTGAAAACATTTTGGATTTTAAAGAATGGCTTCTCCCATTCGCAGACTTGACAGGAAACACCCCAGTGGGCCTTGGCAGGCTACTCCTGGTGCTTGATGTAGCACTCACCCTGTCCATTTTTATGCCGCATCATAAGGACCAGGTAAGATGACGGATGTCATGTTCAGAGATGTTCTCAGGGCTGGGAAGATGGCTCAGTTGGTAAAGTACTTACAGAACCAAGTGCAAATTATGGCCTCGGGGCCAAACGTCAAAGTCAAGATGGACCAGCATGAGAACAGTGTGGTAAGTCTGTAGAAAGCTCATATGCTTCCAGAAGGTAAGGCCTTTGATATTAACAGCAAACAAATCAGAACCCCATGGGAAACTGACTTCGGTTTTGTCTGTAGCTCATGTGTTCTATTCCTTGAATGACAACACTAATATTTTATTAATATGAAAACACTAATGCCATATATATTGCAAAGTACTACAGTTCCCAGGGGCTGAGATAATCCTGGGAGTCACTCAGTCGAGTGAACGCTTTATGGTCAGTCCATCTGGGAAGGGTTAGGTTAGGGTTAGGTCAGGGTTAGGTTAGGGTTAGGGATAAATTAGCGTTAGTGGTATGGTTTGGGGGTAGGGATAGGTTTATGTTAGTTTAGGGTTAGGTTAGGGTTAGGGTTAGGGTTAGGGTCTGGGAAAATGGTGCTTGAGATTCACAGTTCTTCTTTAAAGCATGCTTCCACAGGATCATCCCTAAATAAATACAAATACCATTTTTTATTTATCACCCAAGGAAATGACCTCCACTCAGCATGTGTAGCAAGAAAATTAAACTGAGTCTTAGGTAGTTGTTTGGTTCATGACAATTGTGTGCATTAAATTCAAACATTAGTCAACACAAATGCAAACCCACAGACTTACATTCCTATAGCAATGCAAAGTATAACAAATGCATTTAATTATCAATATCAGTGATGTGTCATTGACATTGATGTCCCTGTCTAGTCAGCTGACTAGCATACTCCTGCAAGGATAATTTCCTGATAAAGGTGTGCTGAAAAACAACATGAACACTTTATGTGCATGTGTATAAAAGCTAATAGGTCTTATGTCTATTATGTTCCATGTAAATTTTATATTTTTGTAAATATAAAATACATTTATTAAGAGTAACTTTATAGTGATTTAATGCTTTGTTCTTTCAGAAGTAATTAATATATTTTGCATATTTCAACATTTAGCAGAATTCATGGCACTTAAACTTTTGGAAGACTATTGGAAAATGTAAAGGCCAATTTCTGCTCTGAGGATACCCGTGCTTCAGTGGGAGCTTGAAGGGGTGGGATTCCCAATCTCCTTTAACAATTCCCACTTCAAACTGTGAGATCAAAAGGAAAGGAAAAGTCAGAACCAGGGAAGACAGTTCTCTGGCTGGACACTTGCCTGGTCCTGAGATCCGTCACTAGCACCACAGAAAGGAAGGAGGGAGGGAGGGAGAGAAGGAGGGAGAGAAGGGAAAGAAGTCACAGAATTGAGACTCAAAGCGATCTGCAAATTTTTAGGCCAAAGTTGCTTCTCTCTTAATTATTAGGACTTTCCCCCATTACCTTTTTAAAAATGTATACAAATGAGATGCGTACAATCAGTAAGTATTTTCTTAATTCCCTCCAGAAAAACCTCAAATGAGACCACGATGGTGAACCGAAAAGTCTGCTTCCCTCACACCACGGGTAAAAAGCCACATAAAACATTGGTTATAACATGAATTCCTGGAATTATAAGCATTTGAGTTTATTTTGCAGTAGAATGTGTCTCTGAAATTGCTCAGAAATCAAAAGTAAGAGGCTAAGCTCCCCATTGAATACCTCCAAGTACTCGATTAGCTGGTAAAATGAGAATCACACTTTTCATAGCTGTTGAACGTGTGGGAACATGTGGATATATCCCCAAGGCTTGGGGGTGATGTAGATTTTACCACTTCCTTTAATGGTGTAATTTCATATTTCTGACATGAGTAAAATAAGCCCCCTAACAAAAACCATTTGCTTTTAAGCAAATCCAGCCTGTTTTCAGAGATTGGTGTGTGCCTCTCACACCTGACTTCTCGCAAACGGCAATAACAACCCTGGTTAATTGTCTTCAGCCCCCGGTAGTCTGCCCCCAAAGCTCATGACTTGTGAAGGCACCTGAGTGTATTGTGTTACATCTCTGACTGCCAGTCTGGTTCTCCCTCCCAGTGTGTGTGCTCTGTAGACTGACTGAAAGTCTGTCGCTCTGAGTACAGAGTCAGTTCTTCCCTCCCCATCTCCCATCTCCCTCTGTCCTTCCTCCCAACTTCCTTCCATTCCTCCCTCCTTCCCTCCCACCCTCTGCTCTTCGGTCCTCTCTTCCTTCCTTCCATCTGTCTTTCCTTCCTCTTCCTTTTCTCCCCCTCCCTTTCTTCCTTCCTTTCTCCCTCCCTTCCTTCCTTCCGTGCTCCATTCCTCTTCTCTCATCTCTTTCTTTTCAACATTAAGAGTCATTAGGACTGTCTAGACTTTTGTCATAACAGTCTGCGCGTTTCAGAATGGATGTTTTTCAGAAGTGATGTTTTGTTAAAGTTCCGGCCTTGATTGTAATCATTTTGATCCCTGCTTTCTGTACTGTCTGGCATTCAGCCCTCATACGAAAGACACAAAACCAGGTCTTTTGGGTTTTTGGTTTTTTTTAATTTGCAAGGTGAGTTTAGGTCCATCTGAACTTGTTAGATTCAAAATGTCTTTCACAGGAAGATATGAACGTTTTTCAGATGGCACAGAAGTAAATTGAGGGGAATGGGATTGGCTTCCCCTTTGCAGGTGGATTCGCCCGGAGAGCAGAAGGCTGGAAGGTGTCGATGTGAACGGCTGACATGGGGGCCAGCGTCCTGAGTTTCTCAAGCTGCTGTTGCTGGAGGGCTTCTCTCCAGATTCCCCAAGCCCCGCAGTCCCACATTCCACTTATAAAATAATCATTCAGACACTTATATTACTTATAAACTGTATGGCCATGGCAGGCTTCTTGCTAACTGTTCTTTTATCTTAAATTAACCCATTTCTATAAATCTATACCTTGCCAGGTGGCTGGTGCCTTACCAGAGTCTTTACATGCTGCTTGTCCTGGTGGTGGCTGCAGTGTCTCCCTCCTCAGCCTTCTGCTTCCCAGAATTCTCCTCTCTCCTTGTTCCACCTACTTCCTGCCTGGCAACCTACTTCCTGCCTGGTCACTGGCCATCAGTGTTTTATTTATATAGAGCAATATCCACAGCACTTCCCCTTTTTTTCTTTTTTTTAAAAGGAAGGTTTTAACTTTAACATGGTAAAATTACATATAACAAAACAATTACTGAGCAAGAATTATAGTTACAATATTAAAGAAGATGTCCTATCTATCTTATATTTGTGAGTTTAAGGTTTTATATCTAACTTATCTTTTATCATAACTGAGGAAATTACAACTATCTAGTTTTCAACCACATCAAAGACCTGAGAAGGAACATAATGGTACCTGAGAAATGGTAGATGGATGCAACTTTCGGGAATCTTGCAAAAGTAGACCAAGACAGCTGGCAGCCTGGACAGTCACCTAATGTTTCTCAGCATTGTTGGTGCATTTAAATTGGCTACAGGCCTAGAGTATCCAACAGACCATTTTCAGAAGCAGGAATTCTGAGAGACCATCTTACCCTGTCTTGGCAGAGTACAGTGGTCGCTTTCCTTGTGTCCCGCTTGTCCAGAAAGGAGCAGTATTGCATTTGTACTGTCAGCCGTCAAGGCAAGGGCAGTTCTTTGCCCAGTAGGCCATTTTGTGCCAAGAAGACAAACTTCCAAATGAAAATGTCTTAGAAGCCCAACATTCTCTCAGGATCAATTGGTGCTGCCAGGAGCAATTGTGTCTCACGTCAACAGAATTTTAAGTTATTTAAATGCCATATTCTCTAGGTCTATGAAGTGTTTGAAGATTACCTATCTATCTGAAATATATCTATGTATACCTAGAAGACTTAACTAACATGGCTACAAATATGATTATCATAGATGACTAATTATTAATCTATTTTTAATTATTCATTATAATTTTAAATGAGTTAAACATAATACCTTAAACAAGAATAGAAATACATATACAGTATAACGAAATTAACTTCAAATCTGTATCAATAAACTAAAATTTATACCAATGTAAAACGTTTTAAACATAAACTAAAATCTATACCAATGTAAAACATTTTAAACAAGTTGTTCTTTAAAAGTAGGTTCATTAATCTACCCTTTTATCTTATCATCTCCATATCCTCCTATATATCTATATCATATCCCATTTTCTTTTTTAGAAAGAGACCACATTTATAATCAACCTGTTTTAAATAAAGATATTGGTTTTTCTCTGTCCCACACCAGAGGGCTCTTTTGATTTGGGACACAAGAATCTCTTAACCATTTTTTTTTTAAAGCAATATGTCTGGGTTTAGAGGGGGAGTGAGCCAATTCCACCTCTAAAGCCAACTTGGTATATTTGGGAATTTGGGCGCAGCATCTCTTACTACTTCCTGCTGGAGGGGGGCGCTGTATCTTATGGGGACGCAAATTAAATTTTAGGCCTATGGGGTAGTCCGTGAGGCTGTATTGTGTGAAACAGTTGCCTTGAAACCGTTCTGGATGTTGAATCATCTGGGCCATGGTGTCATCGGAGATCTTTCAGGGAGTCTTGGCTGGTCAAACCTGATGTATCTTAATATGGAACAAATCCGTAGCCTCTGGCTTTCTGTGAAAACAAAAGCAGAACCTCTTTTCCAAAGTAACATATCCTTATATCCAAATTTTGAAGTCAAGGTACCTTTAAAATTTACATTTTGGCATAAGTGAACAGCTTTTACAATCAAATGTTTTTCTTTAGTTAGGAATATCAAAGACAACATAATCCAGATTTTATGTGTGATAGCCATTTTTACGTGGCTTATTACCTTCACTGTTTTTTTTAAACACTTTATTTTTAGATACTATTTGTTTATATAACGGTATATATATATATATTTTTTTTTTAAGCCTACGTACATTTTTACATGCATTATAAACTATTTCATCTGAATCAGTCTTATTGCGAACTTATTGATTTAAACTGTAGCCTTTTAAGCCTGAAACAGCGCTGTGGCTGCTGGCTCCGCCCATTTCAGCTTCCCAACATGGCAGTGGTACGTTTTCTGCCAGCTCTGGGAGCCATCAATTCTCAGAAATAGTGGGTCTAAATGATTCTTATCAAAGCAGCGTGTAGCCCAGAAACCTTTTTTTTTTTAATACTAGTAAAGACTAAATCTACCACACAGCGTAATGTGCCGCTGGCAGACGCCTCATTCTCGCCATACTGCCGGTCAAACGTAAATGCCAGGCACCCGCCAGTGTTCAAACCCGCGTTTTGCGGCATCTAGCTGCCCATATGAGACAAGAAGCAGGAACCTGGTTTTGGCTCTGTTTAGAATTGGTTATTAAATATTCTCAGGTTTAAGGTGGAAACTTGAGCCGTTGGGCGCCATTTGTTGCTGGAGGGCTTCTCTCCAGGCTCCCCAAGCCCTGCACTCCCACAATCCACTTATAAAATAATCACTCAGACACTTATATTACTTATAAACTGTATGGCCATGGCAGGCTTCTTGCTAACTGTTCTTTTATCTTAAATTAACCCATTTCTATAAATCTATACCTTGCCACGTGGCTGGTGGCTTACCGGTGTCTTTACATGCTGCTTGTCCTGGCGGTGGCTGCAGTGTCTCCCTCCTCAGCCTTCTGCTTCCCAGAATTCTCCTCTCTCCTTGTCCCACCTACTTCCTGCCTGGCCACTGGCCAATCAGTGTTTTATTTATATAGAGCAATATCCACAGCAAGCTGCTTCACCTTTCTGTGGCCGTTACCGTTTCTTTTATCCTTACACATGCACTTGTTCAGTTACCATGTTTACTCTGAGCTTCTCTCATAAGCCAGTCTCCACACAGACCAGGAGCAGGGGACGGGGAACTGGTCTTGATGACGGTCACTCCACTTTGCACACTGGAGCTTCAGGTGGCACTTGCACACTCACTCTATATAAAAAGACACACATCCATCTGACACTCCGCATGTCTTCAGTCACCCATCCCACCTGCAGGGTAAGTCCCTAGGAGTCACAGCATCATTGTGTGACATCTTGTAACCATGGTGACCACACATTTGCTATGGTCTGGTAGGTAGCTCTTGTGTAATGTAGTCCACTCTGAGTCTTTGTCATTTTTCTTAGTATATATTCACTGTACAAACTAATGGTTTGCATTATAACACCCCCATCCATGCATATAGTGTACTTGGATCATATTTACCCTAATGCTCTATCTTATGCATGTCCCTTTCTCCTCCCACATCCCAAATGACCTACCCCACTTCATAAGTACACTTTTACCAACATTATTAACTGTTCAAATCAATAGTTCCAGAATGTGAAATCCTTCCTGTCCCTCAGAAATAGCAGACTACAAGGGTTCCAGTGTCTCTTCAGGAATCCAACACCCGAGGTGGGACAAAATCAAGGAGACCACAGCAGGCCAGGTGTCAGAAGCATCTTAAAGATGGACACACCTTGGCTCTCCCTCACCTTTGAGTGAAGCTGGCCTTCCTGCTCTCTGAGCCTTAGCTTGCCAGTCTGTCAATATGGGATACCTACCCTTGTTTTAACTACTGGTTAGGGCATTGATTTAAAAAAAAAAACAGATGCAAAGGACACCATCAGTGCACACTTAAAGCAATCACTATTTTGATGCAATAAAGTCGTGTTAAGCTATGAAGAACATAAAAGTCCTGTTCACCAGAGAATGTAACAGCAGGCAGACACCACCTCTCAATGGAAGTGAAGCCTCAACCACTGCCGCATTAGTCAGGTGGAGAATCGCACACTCACAGGAAATGCTGAGTCAAGTTACAACCCCATCAATTGCTAAAACAGCATTTTTAAACAAATAATAAAGGAATAAACCTTGAGCCACAGGGAAGTAAGTGTTCTTAGTTAGGGGACCTCGACAGGATTAATATTCTATTTCTTCCATGCATGAGTGGCGGTTAAATGTCCTGATAAGCCCCCTGCCTGCCTCATGCCAACACACACCCTTGCGGTGAGTCCAGCCGCTTGGTTACAGGTGTACCCTATCTGAAACTCTTTATGCATTCAGACCAGCAACAGAATTGGCCCCAGCTGACACCCAGTCCCCAGTGCCTCCTGCAGAATTCTGCAAGTCCTTCACGGGGCGTTTCAATAGCAGAGAAGCTCCTGGGAGCACTTGTTAGCGTCTTGCTCCACTTCACAGAAAAATTGATTCTTTCAGGAGGTCAAATTATTTTTGTATTTTTTCCTTTTTTCATGCACAGTGACTCCATTCTGTCACCTGGTCAGTTCCTTTAAGAAAAACTCGGTTCAGGGAGCTGGCTCTTACTATCTCCTGCCCCCAATGCATGGCGCAAAGACCGTTGAATTCTTAAGGAGAGAGTCACTTGAGTGTGACCTATTGTGTGAGCCTGGGTGCTTTCATATCAAGCACCGGGAGCTAACGAGGTCTTTAATTCAGATTGATAACTTACATTGAAACTTACAGCACCCACCGTCTTTTCCAATCAGCTCAACTATTCCCAAATCTCTGTGCTCAGTTCTACATAACACAAATTCTTTAGCTAATGGCTCTAAAAACGATGTCTAGACCAGGTCAATGGCTCATAGGAAGATTGTCACTCAGCTAAAATGATTTTGCAGAATTGTACACTAGTTGCTGTAATGCCATTTTGCCTAATGTGGACTCATAGCCAGCATGGGTCTGTATTCATCCTGGAGCAGGGGTATTGAGTGGTCCAATACAGAAAGCATCATAGTTCCCATGTTATACCTCAGAGGACACATTTGAGGCTGTGCTCCAGCCCTTGATGTAGATTTGCTAGTGAAACAACATCCTCCATGTAGAAAAGGAGTGTTAAGACATACAACCAGTACTAGATAAATGCCATGACTTCTCACAGGGCACAGCTGGGCCTTTCAAGTGCTAAAGATGAACAGAATGATAAAAAAAAAAAAAAAAAAAAAGTAATGAGCACGCATTTGTATGAGAGATGCTTGCATTTGTTTGGAGGCTGGGGACATGGCTCCCAGCAAGCACAGGGACCTAAATTCAATCCCCAGAAGCAGTATAAAAAGCTAGATGCAGTGGTACGCACTTGTAATCCCAGCCCTAGGGAGGCAGAAACAGGAGGAGCTAAGACCCACCGGTCAGCCAGCCCAGCCAACTTGGGAAGTGCCAGGCCGGTGGGTGACTCTGTGTCAAAACACAATTTGGGCATCCTGTGAGGAAGACAACTGAGGTTGTCCTCTGGCCTCACACACACACATGAACATGCACACACATGAACAGGAACACACATATGCAAATCTTACTGAATCCTGAACATGCACAGGCAATATCTACTTCTTTTTCAACCCCTTCTAAGACTGTGAGTCTTGGTGAGAAAGAGCTGCCCAAAGTTCCAAAACCAGAAAGCAGCAAAGTGGAGATTCAGTCCATTTGGTGTCTACGATCAAGAAGAGACAGTAACCATAGCCACCTACCAGCCTGCCGGCTTTGTGTGGCTGTAACCAGGCCCTCCATTTAGGAGCCCTAGAAGTTGAGGCAGAGCTGGGGAGAGCTGGATCAAAGGCAGCACACTGCCCTCACAGCAGACAGCTTGACCCAGAAGCAATTGCTGCAAGTACACACTTGTTTCCTGACATCGAAACTCCTTGCCAAACTGTGCCCCGAAGCCATTTCTACGACAGGGTCCTTTGCTACTGACATGACAGCTGAGACTCAGGAAGAACACGTGCTGTGTGAAGTTGGGGGAGGTCGTGGGCTTCCTTTAGGGCTTTTAGTGTGCAAAGCCTTCGCGGGCCAAATTTGTCTTCGGTCAGAGGCTGGGTATGGTGTGATCTTAAGGTTCGAACTGGTTGAATTGGGTAGGAACTTGATGAAATACGCACTTAGAGAGGTCCTCTGATTTTGGTGACCTATTTGCAACACCTCTTAGAAAGGCCACATAAGCCAGACTGTGAAGAAAAGTCCCCCAGCCAAGATGTAGGGAGCGCCTCTCCAGGTGGGACTCAGGTTAATGTCACTCAGCAAGGGAGAGAACTGGGAAAATTTGTCTCTATCATCTAACCCAAAGAAACAAATAAAGGAATTTTTAAATTTTCCTATAAAACAACTCAGCAATTATATACCTGGGTAAATATAGCCTGGGTCTAATGATTCTTGCAACTCTGAACGAACTCTCCAACACGCTAAGCTGGACAGAGAGTTCAGATGTGGTTTCCTTGGAACAAGTGTGAGCTGCCCCTTCAATGGGGCTCAGTTCCCTTTGGTGCGGCCTTCCTTCTCAGCACCACATACGCTTTGAATGGCTCCAGGCAGCCCTTCCAAGGCTCCTTCTACTTCAGGCAAATTCTGAAATTGACAAGTGGAGAAGCAGGGTGGCTGTGGGGCAGCTGTGAATGCTGATTCTCAAATGTTTGTTAAATGGTCAACTCAACACCAACCTCCCATTGTTTCTTCACCAAGAAGATGGGTCAGTGAGCAACTTCCCCAGAAGCAGATCATAGTTGGAGTTTGTTCATTTCCATGTCTGAATGGCTGGGACTGTCACTCATTCAGAGGCAGAGCCCTAGCCCAGCTTATGCAGGGTCCTGGGTTTGATCCCCACACCAGAAATAGTTAGGTGTGTGTCGTTATTTTGTGCATATATACACACATACATGAACAGTCCTGGAAGCAAGTTCTGACCCCTGGAGTTCAGGAGGGTGCTGCTCCCCTGGGCTTCCTAAAAGCTTAGTGTCACTGAGCTCTGTAGCATCAAAACCTGTTGGAATGCTACCTGTACTCTCGCTGTGGGCCTGTTCTTGCTGTTGAGACCTCAGCTGAAATCTGACACCTAAGAAGCCATTTTGCACTTGTCCCTGAGTAACACCGCATTGAATTCTCTCAGAGAACACTCCGATTTTCCTAAAAATGACTTCTCAAAACATGCTGGGCTTTCTATCACGACCCCACAATTACCACAGCACTTTGTGGCTACTAAAGGCAAAAATCCCATCTGTCTCGTTCACCACCCTTAACTGGGGCCTGTCATGGGCATTGTTTATACCTTTTCTCCACCGCAAAGTTAAACAATATTTACAGTGATGAGCTCTAGCTCTGTGTCCTTTCTACTTAGCTTCTACGTTCCCTGTTAGAGTCTCCTACGGTCCCGAGAGTTGGGAAAAGTAGCATGAACTTTCTGAACACAGACCCCAACGCCAGGGCCAGATTCCTGCGTTCACGCCTTTATGTGTTCCCCTCCCACACTGAATGGTGTGAAATAGGATGAGGAGCATTCCAAAAACTGATTCTGAAGTGGCAGGGGCTTCCGCTTCCGCTTGTTGGTCAGCCCCACGAGGGGATGACAACTGCCTTGTCATGAGGAAGCCCAAGCAGCTCTGTGAGGAGATCAGCATGGGAGGAACCGAACCTGGCTGCCTGTAGCCCATAGCAACACTGCTCCTAAAGCAGCCCCAGCCTAGCTCCCGTGACCACAGCCTGGACCACCATACAACCTCACAGCAGACCCTAAAAGTAAAGCACTGGTCTGTCTAAGGCACTCCTGAGTTCTGACTTACAGAAACCGACGTCATCGTCCGGCGTGTGCTGGTGTAAAACGTGGTGTGCAGAGGAAACGGCTTACACAATAACAGTGAATTCATCCTCCGAATGTCAACGGTGATGGCGATTCCCCCATCCCGATTTCCTTTCCCAGCCACCTGTCCCAACTGCCTGGACTCCTGCCAAGGAAATGGAGGGGAATGTGTACAGTAAATGTAGAGCAGATTATAATGCATGGTATGCGCTCAGGACTGCTCCCTCTCACGGGAGCCTCCTCTCACAGTTTAAATAGCTACCTACCCTCTGCTCTAGCAATATTATTTCACTTCAACCCCTCCATTCTACTATCTTTTTGGGGGTGGAGTCGGGGGAGTTCAAGACAGGGTTTCTCTGTGTAGTTTTGGTGCCTGTCCTGGGACTCACTATGTAGACCAGACTGGCGTAGATCCACCTGGCTCTACCTCCCAAGTGCTGGGATTAAAGGCGTGCGCCACTGCCGCCCAGCTCCCATTCTACTATCTTTAGGTCTAATAGCAAACACCCTCACCATGTATCAATGATGACACAACATTATTTGAGAAGGCACATACTAAGGTCATCACGCCCGCATTGTATGAAAAGGCCTTTGTTATGGAATAATTCTATTCATTGTATATGAAGTCTTCTTCTTCATAGGATTTTTCTGAGCTTTTTACCACTTCAGCCAATCATCTTAAAGGAAAGAGGCCAACGGGGCATCCTGGTGGTGTGTGCGTATTGTGTTGGTTAGCACTGATTGTCAACTTGACAGACTCTAGACTCACTTAGGAGACGGGCCCCTGGCATGTCTGCAGAGTATGATCTGCATTGTGTTAACTGACAGGGGAAGATCCATCTTAATTTGGAATGGAATCATTCCCTGGGCAGAGAGTTCTAGACTAAGTGAAACAGAGAAAACGAGTCAAGTATTCATTTGTGGCTCTTGGTTCATGACTATAAATATAGTGGCCGCCACCATAAGGAATTGCAGGCTAGAACTGTGAAGGTAATAAACCCTGTCTCTCTTACACCGCTTTGTCAAACTATTTCATCTTAACCCTGAGAGAGTAACTAAGACGGCTCTCATACTAGGTTCTCAGACAAAGGAAAGAGGTTGGGGAGATGGCTAAGCCAGGAAGGGTGCCTGCTGCCAAGCTTGATCGCCTGAGACCAGTCCCTGGGCCCCCTGAGACTGAAGGCAAGAACTGACTCCCAAAGGAGTCTTCTAACTTCCATACGTGTGCAATGGCACACGTGTGTGCATAAACACACACACACACACACACACACACACACACACACACACACAAATAAAATGTAATTTGGAAGGAGAAAAGGTGGTGAGTTGGAGACCAGGCTGGGGAACAAATGAGACCCTATATTTAAAAATATTATTTCAGTGATGGTTCAGTATTGATGGTGTACCAGAAGCCAGAAGCCTTGAACTTGACCAACTACTCATTGGAATGAACATTTGCATGCAAAGCTGTTTGGCCAAAATGGTATAACTGGGTGACACAACACAGCTCCCAAGGTCACTACCACAAATGAATATGTGATGGAGAAGCAAAGTGCTTTGTTTTGTTTTTATTTTCATTTTCTTTTGTGGAGGGAGGCCACAAGGGTAGAGCGAGGACATGGAGGAACTGGGAAGTGAGTGGGATTAGGGTGCATGATGTGAAATTCCCAAAGAATCAACAAAAAAAATGAGGATTAATTAATTAGTTAGTTAAAAAACAAGGATGCATAGTGAATTCCATTCTCTTTCAAAACATGAAATGGAGACAGAGAGAGAGGAGGGGAAGAGACTGGCAAGATGCATCTGCCCCCTTTCAAAGTCAACTGTTAAATCTTTATCAAGACCAAAATGGCTCCGGGGCTACATCCACAGGCCTCCAGAAATCCTTTACATTAAACTTTATATGGATGTGTTTGAACAAACTGAAATCACAAACTCACTTAAGGTCACTGGCTTTAGGAGGTCAAGGGTGCAGTAGAGGCTGGAAGGACAGAGTTTAATGTGAGATCAGGCCCTTCAAGGACAGTATGTTCTCATTGGACCAGCCTCAAATGCCATTTGCATATCTACTCAATGGAAACCTGCGCAGAGTCATGTTCATTCATTAGTGCATGGAATAATACTGAACGTGAACTTGCCTTGGAAGAGGCAAGGTAATCTCTTATTCCCTGTTTTTGAATCTGCACTGCCAGCCTAGCATTGCCTCACACCAACACCACAGCCAAATCTCCAGGTCTCTCCAACTCCTCACACCCTCTCTGCACAAAGTTCCTCAGAGAGGCCCCTTAAGGCCCCAATGTGAGTATAGCTTGTGCTCTCCCATGTGCCCAGAAGTTGGCTCAATTGTGTGGGCTTATGGAGACTGGCTCTTGAATGTTCCTCAGCAGAAAACAGTAAAATGATGGAAGCTTCCCAGCTGCCTCTCTCCATCACAGGAGGTGGATCTTGAATGAAGACATAGATTCGCTATTTACAAAGGCATGCTTGCTCTCTCCCAGGATTCCCCAGGTAGAATGGACAGGGGAAGGGAATCTCACTCAGTCACTGTATCCTGTCTCACCTTCATGATTTCCAGACAGCTTCCAAAAGAGAAGTATTGCCATGTTCTCTCAAGAAAAGACGCCCATACACCGCATGATCTACAGGCACTTACTCTGCCCACCTCACGGGGCTATAACTGGCTGAATACCTTAGTGTGTGAGGAGGACATATATGAAATAGATTTCAGCAGCTGAGTTCCCCAAGAGAAGTCCTAGCGGGCAGAAGTGGAGTGTCACTAACACAGTATTGGCTGTCTTACAAATTTCAGCTGTTGTCCTTTAGAAGATTCATTCTTAATTTGTAAAACAGGCTCCCAGGTGCCTCTAAAGACTAAAAGTCGGACTCCCATTGCCACCCAGCTACAGCTATACATGCAGTCCACATTCTGCAGACACGTGCACATCAGTGTGCATGGCTGCTCAATTCACAGTAGCTATGGAACCCGCTGAGCTGCTGATAAGCAGAGGAATGGATAGAGAAAATGCAGTTTGTGTACACTGTGTATTTATTTAAAAAGTGAAATTATGACAAGCGGGAATATAGATGGAACTAGAAATCCTTGTGCTGAGTAAAATTAAGCTAGACTCAGAAAAATAAATGCCATGTGTTTTCTTTTATTATATTAAATCTAAATATAAAATTGTATGTGTGCATATGTGTAGATTATAAAACTGGAAAAGGTCTGAAGAGATGATGCTTGTTATTCTTGCAGAAAACCTGGGTTCAGTTCCCAGCATCCACAAGGTGGCTTAGAACTGTCCTTAACTCCAGTTCCCAGGGATCTTGCCCCTTCTTCTGGCTTCCTTGGGCACCATCCATGCACACAGCTCACATGCAAACACGAAGGTAAAACACTCATATACATAAATGAGTCTTTAAAAACTGGAAATGTATATGGAGGGAGGAAGCACCTGAAGGGAATAGATGGAATACATGTGTGAGTAAGCAGAAGGGGCTGAAAAAAGCTCAGCTGGCAAAGGTGCGTGCATCAGTGTAGGGCCCTGGCCCCGTCTTGGATAGCTGTTGCCTTGCTTGTTGACCTTGACCAGATGTCCTCCCTATACTGATTCTCTGCCGGTTTCCTTCATTACTGAATGCTCAACGGAGGTTCTTTGTTTGTGTATCCTGAATTTGGTGTAAACAGCTTAGATGCAAAAATGTAAAACATCAGTAGTGAACTTCTGCCCTCTGGGGTTCTCCCTGTAAGCCTGTATTTAAGGCCTCTTCCCTCCTTCAATAAATGGCATTCAGCATTCTGCTGAGGCAATGACGATCTGTTCTTGTCTCTGTTTTTCAATCCACAGCCCCTTGCTCAGACATGGTGAATGGGTGGTGGTAGCGCGGGCATTACCGCTACCAGTGGAGGTTCCACCGAGATCCGAGAAGGAAGGGACGCCGCTGATGGACACTGAAAGTAAGGCTGGCCAGCATTTTAAAGAGAAGAGAAGGTGAGGGTGAATGGTCATGGGTGCAGCTAGCCTGCAGTCGCTCCTCGAGAAACAGTTAATTGGATTGCTGAAGCAGCAGGGCACTGTGATTAAGAGCAGGACAGGTAAAGATTTCATTGAAATCCTCCATAATGTTAGTCCTTGGTTTCTGTTCTCAGGGGGATTTACTATACCAGTTTAAAGGGAAAAAAATAAAAATGAAAATCTTCCCAATAGAGAAGAGGAAAGGAAAAAAATCCCAATAAGAAAGGGAAAAAATTTTAATAAAAAAAAAAAAAAAGGATTTTCCCAGTAAAAAGGGAAAAAATTTAAAACTAGGCCTAAAGATTTTTAAGGCCCTCTAAGAAAATAATAAAAAGGGGGGCTCTTCCCAATGGTAATGGAGGTAGAGGGGGATCTTTCCAATATAAAAGTTTCAGGCTGGCTAAAGCTCTGAGCTCTTTCTGCCTGCCAGTGCAGAGTGGCCGCATCTAAATTACAGGACCAACAGGTGGCCTCACTGCCACTGAACAAACAAACAAACAAGCCCTGCAGTTAAAAATTTTGTTGTCTGTTTGCTTAGCTTTGGTTTAAATGTTTTTTTTTTCCTCAGAGTGAGAATAATTCAGTATTTAAGGTCCATTCGTGGGAAATGCTTTCTGTTTTTCCCTTATGGTGGAAATAACTCATTATATAAGAGAAAGAGAAAATTTAAACAGGCCCAACTTCTGGTATGCTTGCATAAAAAAAAGCCCTGATTCCATACCCTTGGCTACTTTCTCTTTGTGGCTCTTGGTTAAAGATAACATTGTTTAATGATAATGTCAAAGTTCAAAAACAATTAACTAAAGATAAAACTGTCCAATCCCAGGGCACCGGGCAGACATGCGCCGCGGGAGTGCACGTGCATGGGGCCCAGGCAGCAGCGGACAAAGGCACATGTGGCCCAGAGCAGCAGACAAACAGATATGAACCGGTGGGAGCCAGAGCCGAGATGGAGCGAGGCCTGGCCGGGTGCCGGCACTAGAGCCCCAACACCAGGCAGAGCTGAAGCCACAGCATCAACCACTGCCAAGCCAGAACAGAGGCCCCGGAAGGGACAAGCGTCCCGGGTAGCAGGTCCTACAGTGCCCTAAATTGGCACAATGTTCCTGGGGGTCAGTGCACAACAAAAGAGCTGTGCCCGACGGCTGGGAGACAGGCTGGGGACTGAACTACTTACAGTGGTGGTGCCTAAGTGCCCCAGTGGCTAAGCAGTTACCTCCAGCCCCACACATGGTTACCGGGACCCAACACGCGGCAACCACTCCATGGTGTCATGTCCTATTTTGTGTTAAATTTTTACCTCATTTGGGAGTTTATCCCTGAGAAATTTTATCTAATCATGTGTGACATATGGATGTCACATACGTGCCTTATGCTTTTGCTTATATGGGACTGCCAAAATACATAAAGACTGATAATGATCCCGCCTACAACAGTACAGGATTTTCAAAATTCTGCCAAGATTTTTCTATTGTTAATAAGACTGGTATTTCTTATAATCCTCAAGGACAGGCCATAGTAAAATGCTGCCATTGTACCTTAAAAACATATTTTGCTAAAATAAAAAGAGGGGAGCTATGGGCTCATCTTTCCTCTCCACGTTCTATTCTTTCCCTTGTTTTATATATTTAAAAAAATTTTTATCGGTGGATTCTGCTGGAGTATCAACTGCAGATAAGCACTGAAGGATGCCTGTTGCAAATCATCCTCTGGTGCAATGGAAAGATCTTTCTACTGGTACCTGGAGGGGACCTGATCCAGTGTTGGTATAGGCCCAGGGTTCTGTTTGTGTCTTTCTGCAGGACAATGAGGTTCCTCTTTGGGTTCCTGAACACTGTGCATGCCCTGTGGCTGCTGCTGAATCCCAACATGGCAGAGATCGATTGGGCCTTCATGAAAACTCTCCCTTTCTGATGCCAATGGGGATTGAGAGCCCAATACAGCCAGCCTTGGCAAACATTATTGTAAGCCTAGGAACTGCAGCCATGTGGTTAAATTCTTCAGAAGGTAATGTATGGTAACTGCTTTTTCAAGAATGTTAGAAAACATCTACCCAGGAGATTAGAGGGTAACCCTGGCATTCGGTTGTATGGTCACTGACCTCCATTTGTTAGCAGTACCATGCCAGCTAAGCCTTTTCATTTCTGTAATCCTCTTCAAGCTGGTGTAGTACCTACTTTTCAGGAGTGGCTCTGTTTAACATTTATTGGCCTCCTGAAATTCTTCTAGCCTCCTTTGAAGATACCTTAAAATTTGTGAGCCTGAATGTAGCCATTATGATACCATTAGTTCTGCTCCTTGTGTGCATCTCTGTTTTTCTTTGTGGTTCTTAGTTGTTCTTTTGCAGAGCTGCCAGCTTAAGTTGTGCTAGGATCAAGAAAAATGGCCCTTGATGGTTAGTGTTCCTGGAATTATGTCCATGCCAGTGGACCATGGCAGTAAGACACAGATGGTGCTCACATACTCCAAAAGAAAATTTGACATTGCTGCTGCCATTGTTGCTATTATAGCAGTGGCGGCCACTGCTGCTACTGTTTCTGGGATTGCCATTTTATATTTGGTTACTACAGCTAGCACAGTAGAGACCCTGACAACAAAATTAGCTACTACAGTTAATTAATCTTTCATTCTATTGGGCATGATAAATTTAACTCAGCAGTTATATACATTTCGATTGGCTTTAAAAGTTATAAAATTTATAAAACTCAAGTTCCACTTGCTTTTGGGATACCATCTTAAGAGGATTCCAATTTACAACAAGGCTCGTTAAAGAAGGGAATGGCTCAATTGCCTTTATACTGGCTGTGGGTGGGTTAGGACTTCTGTTGGTCTTTTCTGTGTTGAATGCACAGATTGCAAGCCCAGCACCACTTTGAGATCTTTGGCAACAATTAACTCTACAGCTCACACATGGTTGAGCCTGTATGATAATAAGCATTCAGAGACGGGTAATACCTGGGGGACGCTCACCAACCTAAGACAGAGTGCCTGTATGGCCTGGGCAGGTGTCTCCATGACGGGTAAGGTGACCTGCTGACGTCCCATGCAACCTAAGTCAGAAGCTCATTTTTTAATAAAAGGGGGACCTGTAGGGCCCTGCCCCCCCCCCCCCCGTTTTGGGTAGCTGTTGCCTTGTTTGCTGAACTTGACCAGATGTTCTCCCTATACTGATTCCCTGATGATTTCCTTCCTCCTGAACACTCGCTGGAGGTTCTTTGTTTGTGTATCCTGCATTTGGTGTAAACACTTTAGAAGCAAAAACGTAAAACATCAGAAGCCAACTTCTGCCTTCCAGGGTTCTCCCATTGTGCTGTAATCCTGTATTTAAGGCCTCCTCCCTCCTTCAATGAATGGCATTTGTCATTCTGCTGAGGCAAATGACCTGCTATTTTGTCTCTGTTCTTTGATCCACAGCCCCTCACTTGGATATGGTGAATAAGTGGTAGTAGCATGGGTGTTACCGCTACACATCAGGACTCTCTGAGTTTGACTCCTGTAACCCGCTGCATGGAAGATAAAACTCAGTTTCTATAGGCTGTCCTCTGGCCTCCACCACCATGCTATGGCATATGTACACACACACACACACACACACACACACGCATGCACACACACACATAATAAATGTGAAAATATTTTTAAAGGAAGCATAGGGAGAACCTCACTGAGAGAAGGAAGCAAAGCAGTCAGAGCAGGGAGGGAAGGAGACGAGGGAAAGGGGAGAACAAATGAGATCAAAGAAAGGACACACACATGAAGCTTCCACAAGAAGACACAGCACTCCACACACAGCTGAAATAACTTCGACATGCTCCTAGAAGTGACAGATAGATTTAAACATCAAGAATCTGCAAGTGTCAGGCTGAAGAGATGGCTCACAGGTTAAGTATGAATACTGTTCTTGCAGAGGACCTGAGTTCAGTTCCCATCACCCTTATGAAGCTGAAGTTTTCCTGTGTCCTGCCTGGCCCGAAGTCAGGACAAATCTCTCTCACCTGCTGGTCCCACAGCCACTCAGACCCAAGTAAACACACAGAGGCTTTTATTAATTATAACTGCTTGGCCATTAGCTCAGGCTTATTACTTTCTCTTCCCAGAATTCTCCTTGTCTACTTATCCCTATACTTCCTGCCTGCCTACTGGCCAACCAGCATTTTATTTATTAACCAATCAGAGCAACACATTCACAGTGTACAGAACAACATCACCCATCACCCATGTTGAATGTAACTCCAACTCCCAGGGGATCCTATATCTCTGGCCTACAAAGGCACCTGCCCTCATGCACACATCCACATGTGCACACACACACACACACACACACACACACACACACACACACCATAAAAATACATCTTTTTTTTAAAAATAGAGAAATACCAAAGTTTACATCCCATTGGGGGACACAGACAATAAGCTACATATATATACAAACTATGTATACCATATTAACTGAGGAGAAGTGCCCTGGAGCATGACTGGACAGCTGTGAGGGAGCATGGAGCCCCACTGCAATACTTACCTGCTGCCAATACAGTCTTCAACATAGGGGGCAAATGGCCAGGTCATGGCTCAGGGCACAGTGCTTGCTTAGCATTCATGAGACTCTGGGTTGAGTCTTGGATACATTTTGTTAATGACACAGAAGCATGGGGTCCTACTTGAATTTGAGGGCTGTTCACCTGGCTTTTTGCAGACATGCCAAGCAGGTGTTTCTATGTTCCAGGAAAAATAAAAATGAGTCAGTGGGGAAAGAAGGTGATAAGAAGTAACTTAAAAAAAAAAATGATGGTTTGAGTGGAAACTGAGACTAAGGTAAACAGAGCTGTGCTGTGTTTACTCTAGAGAGCAAATTTTCTCACATGGGTATAAGCTGACAATTATGAAATTTCTGTGCACACATGCTAAGACTGAACAAATAAGTAAGTGGACAATGTGTGGTGGAACCTAAATCTCTCACACTGAGACAGGAATTTATAGTTAAGCACAGAGAGGAGGTACAGCGAACTCTACACTACTGAGCAGACTCTGAGAAGTCAGCCTGTACAGGTGCACCCAAACAAGAATGAAGGACAATGACATTTGTGTGTGAAAATATCACAGCGAAACCCATCAGTTTGTGTGCTAACTTACAGAAAGTAAAGTAAGGGGCTGATGAGATGGCTCAGCAGTTAGGAGCACTGGCTGCCCTTACAGGGGACCTGAGTTTGGTTCCCTACATCCACATGGCAGATCACAACTGTCTATAACTAGAGTTTCATGGGATCTGATACCTTCTTCTGGCCTCTAGAGGCACCAGGCATGTATATGGTGCACAGATATACATGCAGGCAAAACATTTGTACCCATCACATAAAAATAAATAAGTCTTTAAAAAATAAAGTAAAACAATCATCTATGTATCTATGCATGAGCTGCTATAGACACACATTTCTGGCTCTCTTTACTAAAGGGTCTAGGAATAGTAACGCCCTGTGATGAAGAGCACCCTAGCTCCTAAATCTTGGCTTTGGATGTAGTGTTTTAATCAAAGGAACCAGGACTCTTTAATGATTCTCCAACTAGGGCAGGAAATATACAAGGCTAGAGTACTTTCTAAAGTCAGAAAGTAAGGGCACACTTCAAACACAAAAGGATGAGATGTTGTGGTGCCCAAAGCCCAAGGTGCAGCCACCGAACAGCAACAAAAATAGCAATTGCACAGGAAATTCCATCTGACTAAACATCAGCACAGCCATGTTGATAAACAGAATTAGATAAACAAATGGGTAGAAAGAAATACCTACATTTCCCATACCAGAAGAAAAAATCCTAGGTAATTTATGTAAATATTCCCTCCTCTCAGAGCTTGTCTTCCCATCCTTCTGACTGTGGGCTGTGGTTACTTATTTGCTTCTGAGGGAGGGAGCCTCTGGAGGTTACCTTCAGTGAGACTGATAACATCACTGTTACATTAATATTACACACTCTGGATACGATGCATGAGAAAGACACTTCACCTGGAAGTTCTTCCTCCCCAACATGCACCAACCCAAACAGAAGCACAAGAAAACATGAAATCAGCCCAGATTCAGGGGATTTTTCTACAAGCTACTTGCACCACACTTCTCAAAACTGTCAAGAGCATCAAAAGCCATGGAAATATCTGAGTAACTCCAGAAACCAGAGCCAAAGGGGATATGATGTCTGGAAGACTGTGTATTCCAGACATGATCCTAAGACAGAAAAAACAAACAAACAACAAAAACAAACAAACAAAAAAAACCACATCAAGTAAAAGCTGATGACAGCCCAAGAAAGTATAGAGCTTAAGTGCTTAACCATTACTCTTATGCTGGGGGATGGTCTGTATGTCAAATTGCTCTGATTGGTCAATAAATAAAACACTGATTGGCCAGTGGCTAGGCAGGAAGTATAGGCAGGACTAACAGAGAGAAGAAAAGAAAGAACAGGAAGGTGGAAGGAGTCACTGCCAGCCGCCACCAGAACAAGCAGCATATGAAGATGCCAGTAAGCCACGAGCCATGTGGCAAGGTATAGATTTATGGAAATGGATTCATTTAAGCTATAAAAACAGTTAGCAAGAAGCCTGCCAGGCCATACAGTTTGTAAACAATATAAGTCTTTGTGTTTACTTGGTTGGGTCTGAGTGGCTGTGGGACTGGTGGGTGACAAAGATGTGTCCTGACTGTGGGCAAGGCAGGAAAACTCTAGTTACACTCTTGGACCAGTATGCTTCCCTGGTTATACTGAATGCACCTGAGTAATTAATTCATGTAGAATGTTTGCAGATGCTGGGTACAGAGCACACAGGAGATACCTTCACTGTCTTTAGGACTTTCCCATGAATCTACATCTCATCTCTCACTAAGTGTATCTCCAACACACACCCCAAAATGTGAATGATGAGGCCAAATTATTCTAAAATTATCCCCCAGTTCCGAGATTTGATGGGCCCCTGGATGAAGGTGTTTGTGTGGTGGGGAGGGTCTTCACATGATAAAAGCAAAGTTGTGCCTTTGCTTCAAAAGTAACAGAGGCACAATTGTCCTCAGCCTGAAGTCCTAAACTGGAGGCAGAGAAAAGATTCTCTGAAAAGAAAGCGTCAAATACATCGGAGAGACAGGGATGTTTATGACATGGAAATTCCAAGCACATTGAGAAATAAATCAGGTCATATTCAAGGGTGGCTGAAGTAAAGGGGCTGTTGTTATTGCTGCTGCTGTGTTATTGTTGCCCTCTTGGATACAATTTAAACCAAAATAGATAGATAGATAGATAGATGAAAGCATTGGAGTTTTCTTTTTTAATCATTTTCTCACTATTTAACAAAAACAAAGTAAATTTAAGACATTATATGTCTTCTGAACCCCAGTGATGACATCTATAACTCAAGTGTAATTCTTATGGGTCCAATGAGAAAGAAGTGCTTCCTGATGTCATGAGTTCCCAGATAGAAACTGGATGGGCAGAGCTACAGGCTCCTCTTGGAACACATCTAGACGGGGCAAACTGAGGTTTAAATAGTATAGAACTTAGACAGATCTGAAACAAGACTCAAACATAAGATTTTTTAGCTCTTTTTCATTCTCACTCACAACACTTCTAAACCACAACACACACACGCACACACACACACACACACACACACACACACACACACACACTGTAAGGAGTTCTTGGGAAAGGATGCATCATGAAATGAAGTACTATCATTCATAAAAAGGCTAAGGCAGCTAAGAAACATCTCAAGTACACAACCATGAGAACAACTCCCTGCAATAAAAACAATCCTTGCAACTTAATCTAACCCCGGCTGCAGTGAACTTCCTGTGAGAGGCTGACTGGGGGTGGGTAGAAGGGTTAAGTCCATGAAGAAACTCATTTTTCAGCTACTGGCTCTGGAATCCTGGGTAATTACTGGGGCTTACTCCAGACCACACCTTAGATAAACCTGTAATGCAGGAGTTTTCTACATTTTCTTTGCTACAAGCTGTGGCTTGCCTCTTTCATGCATTTTCCCTGTGTTTCCAAGCTGATTTTCCAATGGCTGCTTTATCCTCAGTGCCCAGCCAATTAGCCAGGGTCTGTTGACTTGGCTTCAAATCTTGATGGTATTTGCATGAGACGATCATGCCAGAAACATGAAAACTGACAGGGGTGGGGGGATGAACTAATTCAAGTAAAAGCTATGATTTAGTTTTTCTTGTTTTTAGGCTTTGTTTGGGGGCCACAGTTTTAGACCCATTTGACTTCTTAAATGTGCATTGAATTCTCCTAAATACATGAAATACCATTCTGTGCTCTGTAGAACAGCATGATCCAGGAACAGGCATATAATGTGTGAGGCAGATTCTCCATCCTGGTACCCTGTGGGACATGGAATAGTAACAAGAGATCTTCATTAGGCCATTTTAATCAAGAAACAGTTGTGTTTTTAGTTTCTAGTTAGCAGCTAAAAAGTTACTTCTTGAGGTGGCATGGTCCTTTGCGGGTGGGAGGAGAAAACTCACCTGACATCGGGTTGATTGACAGGGACATGCCTTGACTCTTTGGAAAGAAAGCTGCTTTCTGGTCTTCCCTCCATCTCCCTCATCCCACCATTGTAGTCATCATAGACCTCGGCGAAAGCAAAGTGAACCACAGACTAAGAGAAAGGCCTTCAAGCACTTCCAGAGTCCTGTTGGCTCAGCTAAAGTGAAGTCCTACCTGCCTCTAGTGCTAGGTGACAGAGCAGATGATCTGAAGCGACTGGTCAAACACTTGAAAGGAGGCAACAGATGGGGGATACTACTCAGGCCAATGAGTCTCAAGTGTCTTATGGTGGCTCTGGAAAGCTGTCAATGTCAATGGCCCCAACACTTTTCACGCACATACAAATAGAATTACTAACTCAAGCACCATGTGCCTGAGAAGACAGGAATGAGATATGGAGAAAAAAAGCCACTCTTCAGCCAGAAAGCTTGAAGAAGGGAACTCGTAGAGGAAGAAAAATGCATTTATTAACTTCTTTAAATTTCAAAAGTAAGGCAATAATAAATATTTTTCAAAAAAATGTGAAATTTTTAAGGGCTGAAGAGATGGCTCACCAGTTAAAAGCACTTGATGTTCTTATAGAGGATCAGGTTCCATTCTCAGTACCTACCTAGTGGTTCACAACTATCTACAACTCCAATTTCGGGGATCTGATACCTTCTACTAGCCTCAAGGGGACCAGGTATGTACATGGTGTACTTACATACATGCGGGAAAATAATCATACACATCAAAAAGCAAAATCAATATTTTTAAACATATGTATAGTTTTTAAAACAAATGAAACGCCCACCCTGAGATTGGCCAATGTTAATAGCCTGATGCATGCTCTGCTACCTAAAATGTAGCAATGGAAATATACAAAGAATAGCGGAAGCAGGGGAATGAGGCGGGAGGGAATGGGATTAAATTCAAGCCAAGGAATGTAGGAGGCCGCCTGCTCTTGTGCCCTCAACCTGCTCTAGCATGACAAGTTTGCCAAATTCCAAGCTCCTACATCAAACTTCTGTCTTCCCTTGGCCAGAGTCACGGCCCTGCTTGTCCTGGTACAGCTCACGAGATCCACGTGAACCTCATGTCTTCCTATGAACTGTTGTTCTCTGCCCCATCCCAAACACACTCATCCGCTGCTGCCTCCAGGAGGATAGGAAAACAGAATGGGACAGAGGGAAGACTGCTGCTCTGCTGTGGGTCTCTGAGAAGATGGTTTGGGGGACATCGGGATTCTTTGGGTCAACCCAACACTTTGGATCCCCAACCCTGGTGGGGGTTTCCTATTGCCAAACACCAGGCTGTCTACAGAGTCAGACTCAGCGGCTGCTCATTGAGCATACCAGCCAGGCCTGGCTGCAGGTATTGCAGCTCCTGCTGGGGACTCTTATTGTTGACGATGCTACTGGATCCTAAGGGGCAACTTAATGATGTTGTTCTTTGAGTTGGAGTTCTCCAGAAACATTAGTGGTGAGTTACAACTTGGGCCAATGCTACCCTGGGCTGGCATCTTCTTGTCTTCCCAACACACACACACACACACACACACACACACACACACACACACACACACACGAATTTGAACAGTCTACCCGTTTTTAGTGACATGTCTGCTCACAGATCCATCCAGAGAAGGCCTGACCTGATAAAATGCCACTTGAGATGTCACCCCACCTGTCTGTCGAGCCTCGGGACGCCACAGAAAGGCAAGGTTTACACAGTACATAGGTCTAGCGCAGAGGCAGGATAATAGCCAGAGCTGTAGAGAGATAACCATGTGCTAGAAGACCTAGGATGAATGTGTCAGCCTGGAGAGAGCATTCCAGGCACAGATGATGTTGACTTTGGGGTACACAAAGGATGACAGGACCCCAGAAATTTCACCCTTCCCCTTTTATGGCTGGAGCTTGGACAATTGTTACTGACATGTAGCCAGGGACAGCCTGGCAAGCTCTGGACAGGGATGTGGATTGTCTTCATATTAAGTGGAATTCGAAGGAAAGAAGTCATTCCACAGTGACGTGTGTGGAAAATCAGTCATTTCTGGTATTTTTATTTCATCTAAGAAAACAACGGCATTCTTCAAACTAGCTTTTGGACACTTGTTACATCAGGCTATGTCACTGGGGGCCACTAGTGGAAATGGAGGACTGAGTGCCAACTGAGGTCCTTGACCTCTGATTCACTTCTTTGGATGCCAACATGGTGACTGGCAAGGCCTTCCCAGATGGCCTTTCCACCAGCTTCCTGCACACGTGAGTAGGCTAAACTTGTACAGCTGGTGGACCTATACTTCATATATACACAGTCTGGAATCAAAACTTGTGAACATTTTAATTAGCTACTTGCCTTTCCTCTCTCAGTTAATCGAGACATAAGGAATTATGCCACGAAATTGCCACCAAGAGCTGCCCTTGGTATGGAAAGGCTGCCAGTTCTGCCTGCCCACAGACAACTCTGACATCTGGAAGTATGCATAGGTACAGCTGAATGGCACTTAATGCAGAGGGACTCAAAGATATGATAGGATTGCCAAAGACGGGGAGCCAATGAGGAGTCTGGTCACTAGAAGGCCAGGCCAAGGGATGTTCTTGGGAGTATCTTGCAGGTCTGGTCCTTAGCACCTGGGGCTACAGTGTGTCCTTGTACACTAAGCTGTCTTTGATGATCCTGGGTAAAGAAGTCAATGTGTGAGCTTGCCAAAATGTGCAGCCAGGATGCCCATGCCCTGCTGTGTGCATACAGACACCATTCCTCTTCAAATATTTATCTGGGCTTAGATTCTAGAAAGAGGCATCCCTTCCCCATTCCTTTCTCTGTCTAGAAGTTTATCTGAGGATTTCCTGGTCTTCTACTGAAAGAATTATGCCTCGGATGCCTCTAAATAGGTTCTATAAAGTTGAATTGTCACACCAACTGTTTCCCATCGAATGTCCTCCACCCGATGTTCTGGAAGCCTTTTGAAAATATATAAATAGTAAAATATTCCATTTATGTCATTGATTTCTCAGCAAGAGAATAGTCAGGAATCAATCTTTTGTCCCTTAAGATTAAATTCTTTTTTAAAAGTTGTTTCCTAGCAGGAATGTTGTGACTCACAGTGTGAGAGAACCAGAGCCACGTGGAACTTGGGAAAATTACTCAATAATGAATAACTCCTGATAACGAATAATTGACACATTCAGGAGCTTTGGGAATAAAATAAAAAATGGCCCATTAGTGGGGAACACAACTGGATTCCACTGTCCAGACAGGAAAAACGCAGTGTGCATGGTCCAGCACTCACAAACCTGTGCATTTAATATTTGCAGTCTGCGATGAAGTTATCACCATCCCCAGTGCCTGAGGAGGATTATTGATGTGTCAAGGTTCACCGCCAAGTAGCTGTCAGGTAAGTGTGTACATCAGGTTTTCTACTCAAATTTTAGCATGCTTTTCACTGCACTGTGGTATCTCTCAGACATGAATATTACATATTCTACTGACTGCTTTAAAAATGAGATTTAGTTTAAGTCTGAGATTTCCCATAATCCCCCTCCTGACAGGTTCCTGAGCTTGGCACAATAAAGAGAAGATAAATTTTCTAATAAAGGCAGCTGCCTCAGCCTTTTCCAAAAACAAAGTGGCATATATGTAGAAAAAATAAAAATTGAGAAAACTATCGAAGTCTCTGAATTGTCTTAAGATCTAAAAGAATGGGACATTATGAGTGGCTACTTAGACTCCAAAACCAAACCCCCAGAAAGATAGCTTGGATGAAGTGCATTATTTCCAGAGTCCTAACACAAAGAATGTTAAAGAGATTCTATCCTTTGGGGGTAGGGGGATAGAGAAACATGCTCTTGAAATAAATAAATGACTAAACCACAGCAACGAGTGTTGACCACACCATGTTGGCTTAGCAGTTATGGTTTGTTAAAAACTGAAAGGTGGATGCAGAAACATGAGCTCATAGATTCATAAATCAGTAGGAGGTAACAACACAGTCAAGAGTGAGGCACAGGCCTCAGTGAGCGCACAAGCTTGGCTCCTCGGCTGGCCCTCTGCCCCGCCACAGTGTGTGTGTGTGAGTCAAGGTTAGCCATTTTTCTGGTGGGGTGGTTATCATATGCCGCTGTTCCGTGGGTAATCATGGCATAAGTGTTTAGCACTTCTCATCTTCAAAGCTCTTAAGAGTTGTTAATTAATATAAACACCCCCTCAGGAGACAAATTAATCACACTGTAACAGCTCCTGCTCTACCAAGTGAAAAGCTGAGGTGGAGTGGGGGAGTGATTGGCACAAAGCCATGGAGAAACGGTATTTGAAGGCAGGGGTGGCCTGAGGAGCTCCTCCATCCCAAGTGTTAACAAAATATGTTGTGCACCTTATCCCCGTCAGAGTGTAGATGAGGCCAGCCAGCTCGGGGGCTTTCTCCAGACCACCAAGTGGAGAGCCAGAGAGGATGCCGGTGTCCACGTGTAGAGAATCAGCCTCACTCACTACTGGTGTCAACAGAGCTGGTCTCACGGGACCTCAGACACTACCATCGCTAACGCTCGTCTTCAGGCAGAATTTTACCTGTGTTTACTGGATCCCATAAAAATGTGGTGGGTCTCCACTACCACACCCTAGGATGCCTGGCTCCTCAGCTCAGCATCATGTGGGGATGAGGCTCATGACCCACTGCCCCTCCCGCACATGCTTAAGATGGAGCAGAAGCTAGACCAATCCACCTGAGTCCTCTGGATACCCTGCCGTTGTTCAGAATTCACAGCAAAGCATGCTGTCTAACTGTGAGTAGAAATGATTAATCAATCCCATAAATTTGGTACACAAATTAGTGGCACAGCACGGGGCTAGAAAGTGGGACACCTAAGCTGCATCATTTTCTCATCTCATATTCACACATGAAACTCAAGCCAGTGATAGTCAATGTCCTCTTTGAAAATAAAATTTTGGCCGGGTGTTGGTGGCGCACGCCTTTAATCCCAGCACTCGGGAGGCAGAGCCAGGCGGATCTCTGTGAGTTCGAGGCCAGCCTGGGCTACCAAGTGAGCTCCAGGAAAGGTGCAAAGCTACACAGAGAAACCCTGTCTCGAAAAATCAAAAAAAATAAAAAAATAAAAAAATAAAATAAAATAAAATAAAATTTTGAAAAATAATCTACAAGGCAATTTATTGCTGAGACAGCAGCTTTGGGCTGGGTATGGTGGCAAAGGTCTGTAATCCCAGCACTTGGGAGACAGGAATTGGAAATTCCTAAGTTGGAGGCCAGCCTGGACTACATGGCCAGTTCTGCCTCAAACTGCGAGAGTGAGAAAGACAGAGGCACTTTGAACATTGTTACATGCAGCCGCTCGAAAGTGTCCCTCCACGGTACTCCTGACTCTTTCTGTTCACAAACCTGTCATTATGGCTGCCCAGGAAAACTCCAGCACCATGCTCATCGGAAGTGCCACCAAGGAACTGCTGTTTGCCATCTCACCACCTTATATTTCAGGTCAGAACTGAACCTATTTTCTCATTTGCGGAATCTTGAAAACAAAGGCATACAATTAGGATGGGGATGACTGGAGAAGTGAAGGGACCTGGGGACAGGAGGAGAGGGTGACACATGGTAGTAGAGGTGAATGTGATCAAGGTACAGTATACGCACGCATGCAAGTGTCACAAGAAAGTCAGTGTTTGTATAATCGACATATAAAAGTATTGCATTAAAATGTATGTTTGGAAAAAAGTGAAAATTAAACATTTCTACCTAGAATAGAATACATGGAAATAATTCAAAGACGTACAGAATCCTTTTTAAAAGATTTGTTCAGCCCACTGCGCACGCCTCTAATCCCAGCACTCAGAAGGCAGAGTAGGTGGATCTCTGTGAGTTCCAGGCCAGCCAGGGCTACACAGTAAGATCTTCTCTTGAAAAGAAAGATTTCCCTCTTTCCACCATCCTTCCATGCTGGCACCACGGTGTGAATGAATGTCCTGACAGATGCTCTCAGGAGTATCAACAATGCCAAGAAGGAGGCAGACTCCAGGTCTTCATCAGGCCACGCCCCAAAGTCATCCTTCTGCTCCTAGCTGAAGCATGGTGACACTGGCAATTTGAAATCATCGATGATCACAGATCCACGGACATTGTGAACCTCACATGGAAGGTTAGCCAGTGTGCAACGGTCAGACCTAGATGTGATGTGCAGCTCAAAGACCTGGAAAAATAGCAGAAGAATCTGCTCCCATGCCAGCGGCTTGGCTTCACATACTGACAACCTCAGCTGGCGACATGGACCACAAAGAAGCAAGATGAAAACACATGGAAAGGAAAATTCTGCCATTCTTTTTCTAGAGACATAAAACATGCGTAAAGAAAGAGCCTTGGTGGACTCTGTGGGGTGGAAATTTATGCCTCATATTGTGTGTGCGATGTGTTGTATGAGTGTGTTGTGATGTGTGTGCCTCTGTGTGTGTGTATGTGTGTGTGTGTGATATGGTAAGTGTAACATTCCTATATGTGTGTGTGTGTGTGTGTGTGTGTGTGAGAGAGAGAGAGAGAGAGAGAGAGAGAGAGAGAGAGAGAGAGAGAGAGAGGGAGGGAGGGAGAGAGGGAGAGAGGAGAGGGCAGGTGGTATGCCGCAGTGTCGGTGCGGAGTCAGGAGACGACTGTGCAGAACTCTTGTCTCCCCTCTTCTCTGTGGGTCTGGGATCTGGCTGAGGTCCCAGGCTTGTGCGACTAGTGGCTAGTTACCTTCTCAGCCATTTTGCCAGCCCACAGAATTCATTTTTGTCTGTACTATGGTATACAGAAATTTCAGAGACTGGTACTGTTTCAAACATGGAGATGTTGTTGCTCTACTTACACACACACACACACACACACACACACACACACACACACAATAATGAAGTAAAATGAAATTCAAGACTGAGTAAATAATGAGTATTTGAACTCCAGCAACTGCTGGGTTCTCTGTGATTTTTGTTATTGTGAAATGTGTCTATATGAAGTTGCCCAGTTGCCCCAGCTGAACCTCTTCCCATTTCCCACCCCACTTACATTAAGTAACATTTCAACAATCTGTCATTTTAATATGCATCCTGGTCTGTAAAGATTTGTGCTGCAGCCAATGCATGCTTTTACATATTGTGTGCGTGCATACAGGTCATATGGACTACGTACAATTTTATGATATACATTCATATACCATTTTAATAGAGTATGTGAATAGCTGATATTGATGCTTCCACAAATTCTCACAAAGTAGTAGAAAAGCTACTTCCATCTGCTTTCAGAGCTAGGAATTCTATTCCAGAAAGTTTTAAGGGGTGAAAATAATAACGTTTCCATGAGGTTTAAAGGGTCCTGCAGTCTGACCTAGAGAAGCCCCCAGTCAGTAGAGGTGGCTGTGGGAGACTAGGCCAGCTCTGCACCTGACTTTGACCCACCAATGCCGTCCCTGTCTCTGACCTCTCCTCCACTGCTGTGTTACCTCTTAAACCTACTTGAGATGCTCCTAACAGAAGGAAAACACCATATCCCAAATCCTCGGTTCCAGGAGCCGTCGCCATTTCAGCCAAACTTCTTGAAAGAATTCACTACGTTTGTCTCCAGCTCCCTGCTCCTCACTATTCTGTAGCCAGAGCAACAGGGCAAAGCCTGGCTTGCAGCCCCTCTCAGAAGCACGCTCCCCAGGAAGAGATGGTCATCCACTTGCCTCTCTGTGGCTGTCAGCCTTCAGATCTAGATCACAGGGGTGAGATTGCCACACTCGGGGGGAACGGCTAAGCAAGCTGTTTCCACTGTCCTTCGTTGTCCCTTCTATCTGTTAAACTCCATTCCTGCAAGATTGTAGGTGAGTTCTGGCTTAAAAGGAGTTAATAAAAACACTCATTGTCTTTCTGACACCACATCTGCCAGTGGAAGTCAGCAGTGTAAGAGCTGGAGAGGGTGTGTGGAAGTGTGACAGCTGGAGAGGGTGTGTGGAAGTGTGACAGCTGGAGAGGGTGTGTGGAAGTGTGACAGCTGGAGAGGGTGTGTGGAAGTGTGACAGCTGGAGTGAGTGTGTGGAAGTGTGACAGCTGGAGTGAGTGTGTGGAAGTGTGACAGCTGGAGAGGGTGTGTGGAAGTGTGACAGCTGGAGTGGGTGTGTGGAAGTGTGACAGCTGGAGAGTGTGTGTGGAAGTGTGACAGCTGGAGTGAGTGTGTGGAAGTGTGACAGCTGGAGTGAGAGTGTGGAAGTGCAGCTGGAGTGGGTGTGTGGAAGTGTGACAGCTGGAGTGGGTGTGTGGAAGTGTGACAGCTGGAGTGGGTGTGTGGAAGTGTGACAGCTGGAGAGGGTGTGTGGAAGTGTGACAGCTGGAGAGGGTTGTGGAAGTGTGACAGCTGGAGAGGGTGTGTGGAAGTGTGACAGCTGGAGAGGGTGTGTGGAAGTGCAGCTGGAGAGGGTGTGTGGAAGTGTGACAGCTGGAGTGAGTGTGTGGAAGTGTGATAGCTGGAGTGGGTGTGTGGAAGTGTGACAGCTGGAGAGGGTGTGTGGAGTGTGACAGCTGGAGTGAGTGTGTGGAAGTGTGACAGCTGGAGTGAGTGTGTGGAAGTGTGACAGCTGGAGTGGGTGTGTGGAAGTGTGACAGCTGGAGTGTGTGTGGAAGTGTGACAGCTGGAGTGTGTGGAAGTGTGACAGCTGGAGTGTGTGGAAGTGTGAGAGCTGGAGAGAGTGTGTGGAAGTGTGACAGCTGGAGTGAGTGTGTGGAAGTGTGACAGCTGGAGAGGGTGTGTGGAAGTGTGACAGCTGGAGAGGGTGTGTGGAAGTGTGACAGCTGGAGAGGGTGTGTGGAAGTGTGACAGCTGGAGAGGTGTGTGGTGGATGTGTGAGGTAAGCTGAGAGTGAATAATGTGTGGAAGTGTTGAGAGCTGGAGTGAGTGTGTGGAAGTGTGACAGCTGGAGAGGGTGTGTGGAAGTGTGACAGCTGGAGTGAGTGTGTGGAAGTGTGACAGCTGGAGAGAGTGTGTGGAAGTGTGACAGCTGGAGTGTGTGGAAGTGTGAGAGCTTGAGTGAGTGTGTGGAAGTGTGACAGCTGGAGTGAGTGTGTGGAAGTGTGACAGCTGGAGAGAGTGTGTGGAAGTGTGACAGCTGGAGTGTGTGTGGAAGTGTGGAGAGCTGGAGTGAGTGTGTGGAAGTGTGACAGCTGGAGTGAGTGTGTGGAAGTGTGACAGCTGGAGTGAGTGTGTGGAAGTGTGACAGCTGGAGTGAGTGTGTGGAAGTGTGCCAACTTGAGTGAGTGTGTGGAAATGTGACAGCTGGGGAGAGTGTTTGGAAGTGCAGCTGGAGTGAGTGTGTGCAAGTGTGACAGCTGGAGTGGGTGTGTGGAAGTGTGACAGCTGGAGTGAGGTGTGTGGAAGTGTGACAGCTGGAGATGGGTGTGTGGAAGTGTGACAGCTGGAGTGAGTGTGTGGAAGTGTGACAGCTGGAGTGGGTGTGTGGATGTGTGACATCCTGGAAGGATGTGTGGAAGTGTGACAGCTGGAGTGAGTGTGTGGGAAGTGGTGACAGCTGGAGGTGGAAGTGTAGCTGGAAGTGTGATAGCTGGAGATGGGTGTGTGGAAGTGTGACAGCTGGAGTGAGTGTGTGGAAGTGTGACAGCTGGAGTGAGTGTGTGGAAGTGTGACAGCTGGAGTGAGTGTGTGGAAGTGTGACAGCTGGAGAGGGTGTGTGGAAGTGTGACAGCTGGAGTGGGTGTGTGGAAGTGTGACAGCTGGAGTGGAAGTGTGTGGAAGTGTGACAGCTGGAGAGGGTGTGTGGAAGTGTGACAGCTGGAGAGGGTGTGTGGAAGTGTGACAGCTGGAGAGGGTGTGTGGAAGTGTGACAGCTGGAGAGGTGTGTGAAGTGTAGCTGGAGTGAGTGTGTGGAAGTGTGACAGCTGGAGAGGGTGTGTGAAGTGTGACAGCTGGAGTGTGTGTGTGGAAGTGTGACAGCTGGAGTGAGTGTGTGGAAGTGTGACAGCTGGAGTGTGTGGAAGTGTGACAGCTGGAGTGAGTGTGTGGAAGTGTGACAGCTGGAGTGGGTGTGTGGAAGTGTGACAGCTGGAGGGGTGTGGTGAAGTGTTGGAAGTGGGGGAGTGTGTGGAAGTGTGACAGCTGGAGTGGGTGTGTGGAAGTGTGACAGCTGGAGTGAGTGTGTGGAAGTGTGACAGCTGGAGTGGGTGTGTGGAAGTGTGACAGCTGAGTGAGTGTGTGGAAGTGTGACAGCTGGAGAGGGTGTGTGGAAGTGTGACAGCTGGAGGGTGTGTGGAAGTGTGACAGCTGGAGTGAGTGTGTGGAAGTGTGACAGCTGGAGTGGGTGTGTGGAAGTGGAAGTGTGACAGCTGGAGGGGTGTGTGGAAGTGTGACAGCTGGAAGTGATGGTGTGAAGTGTGAAGGGGGGTGGGGGGGGGAAGTGGGGGGTGTGGAAGTGTGACAGCTGGAGTGAGGTGTGAGTGTGTGGAAGTGTGACAGCTGGAGTGAGTGTGTGTGGAAGTGTGACAGCTGGAGTGAGTGTGTGGAAGTGTGACAGCTGGAGATGGGTGTGTGGAAGTGTGACAGCTGGAGTGAGTGTGTGGAAGTAGTGTGTGTGTGACAGCTGGAGTGAGGTGTGTGGAAGTGTGACAGCTGGAAGGGTTGTGTGTGACAGCGTGGAGATGGGTGTGTGGAAGTGTGACAGCTGGAGTAGGAGTGGTGTGTGGAAGTGTGACAGCTGGAGTGAGTGTGTGGAAGTGTGACAGCTGGTAGTGTGAAGTGAGTGTGTGGAAGTGTGACAGCTGGAGTGGGTGTGTGGAAGTGTGACAGCTGGAGTGGGTGTGTTGTGGAAGTGTGACAGCTGGAGTAGGAGTGTGTGGAAGTGTGACAGCTGGAGTGGTGGGGTGTGTGTGAAGTGTGACAGCTGGGAGGTGTGGAAGTGTGACAGCTGGAGGAGTGTGGGAAGTTGACAGCTGAGTGAGTTGTTGGAAGTGTGACAACAGCTGGAGTGGGGTGTGGAAGCTGTGTCAGCTGGATGATGTGTGGAAGTGTGACAGCTGGAGTGAGTGTGTGGAAGTGTGACAGCTGGAGTGGGTGTGTGGAAGTGTGACAGCTGGATGGGTGTGAAGTTGTGCTGGAGTGGTGTGTAATTGTGACAGCTGGAGGGTGTGGAAGTGCAGCTGGAGTGAGTGTGTGGAAGTGTGACAGCTGGAGTGGGTGTGTGGAAGTGTGACAGCTGGAGAGGGTGTGTGGAAGTGTGACAGCTGGAGTGAGTGTGTGGAAGTGTGACAGCTGGAGTGGGTGTGTGGAAGTGTGACAGCTGGAGTGAGTGTGTGGAAGTGTGACAGCTGGAGTGGAGTGTGTGGAAGTGTGACAGCTGGAGTGGTGTGTGGACAGCTGGAGTGAGTGTGTGGAAGTGTGACAGCTGGAGTGAGTGTGTGGAAGTGTGACAGCTGGATGGGTGTGTGGAAGTGTGACAGCTGGAGTGGGTGTGTGGAAGTGTGACAGCTGGAGAGTGTGTGGAAGTGTGACAGCTGGGAGTGTGAGTGTGTGGAAGTGTGACAGCTGGAGGGTGTGTGGAAGTGTGACAGTGGAGTGGTGTGTGGAAGTGTGACAGCTGGAGTGGGTGTGTGGAAGTGTGACAGCTGGAGGAGTGTGTGGAAGTTGACAGCTGGAGTGAGGTGTGTGGAAGTGTGACAGCTGGAGTGGTGTGTGGAAGTGTGACAGCTGGAGTGGGTGTGTGGAAGTGTGACAGCTGGAGTGAGTGTGTGGAAGTGTGACAGCTGGAGTGGGTGTGTGGAAGTGTGACAGCTGGAGTGGGTGTGTGGAAGTGTGACAGCTGGAGTGTGTGGAAGTGTGACAGCTGGAGAGGTGTGGAAGTGTGACAGCTGGAGTGGGTGTGTGGAAGTGTGACAGCTGGAGGAGTGTGTGGAAGTGTGACAGCTGGAGTGGGTGTGGAAGTGTGACAGCTGGAGGGGTGTGTGGAAGTGTGAGCTGGAGTGTGTGGAAGTGTGACAGCTGGAGTGAGTGTGTGGAAGTGTGACAGCTGGAGTGGGTGTGTGGAAGTGTGACAGCTGGAGGGTGTGTGGAAGTGTGACAGCTGGAGTGAGTGTGTGGAAGTGTGACAGCTGGAGTGGGTGTGTGGAAGTGTGACAGCTGTGTGGAAGTGAGTGGTGTGTGGAAGTGTGACAGCTGGAGTGGGTGTGTGGAAGTGTGACAGCTGGAGTGGAGTGTGTGGAAGTGTGACAGCTGGAGGGGTGTGGTGGAAGTGGGTGTGGACAGCTGGAGAGGGTGGTGTGGAAGTGGGGGGGGTGTGACAGCTGGAGTGAGTGTGTGGAAGTGTGACAGCTGGAGTGGGTGTGTGACAGTGTGACAGCTGGAGAGGGTGTGTGGAAGTGTGACAGCTGGAGAGGGTGTGTGGAAGTGTGACAGCTGGAGTGAGTGTGTGGAAGGGCAGCAGTGTGGCAGCTGTGTGGGATTGGTTCTTTCCAGTCACCTTTCATGACTTATGTGCACCTGATATCTTATAACTCTGTGGTAACTCCCAAGAGTAGCAGAACCACATTGTACGACAGTTATCAACAATGTTCTGGTAGTAGTCGATGCCTCGGTTTCCCCAAACATGATCTAAACATTCAGAAGCAGCTCGTTTCCTACCATAGCTGAGTCCTTGGTGTCCAAGAAATATGGGCAAGACACCAAAAAGCAATAAACAAGGCAGAGTTACTCAGAAGAAAACGTGAGCTCCTACCTTATAAAAATTACCTATAAATGCCTCCTCTTCTTCCCGTGAGAATTTGAAATAACTAAAGGAATGGGTTGGAAAAGTGAGCAAAACTGCTAACGATTTGGATGATAGAGCAATGCATTAAATCAGTGTTTGCTCACTCAGCAAGAGACTCACTGTAAGTGAGAGAGAATTAGGGGGCCTCTAAATATCAAAACAAAGAAGATACCCTTGAGCATTTAAAACTGATTAATAATTACAAGTAAGAATTTTTTTTACAAATGCAAGAATCAGATCTTGAATTCTCCGTTGAGGCAGAAATGATGTCTATTGGCAATGACCTTAGCAGCAAGCGAATGTGTGAGTGCAGACACCATGACTTACCATCCAACCGGGTGTCCTCTGTCAGAGGGAGGCAGTGAGGCTCAAATGAAGAGCAAAGATAGGAACAGAGGAAGAATTAGGTTCCAGAAACAAGTCACACGTTAGCTGCTGTTCAGCAGAAACATGGGAGCAGCCAGTTCTGAACACAGGGAAATGAGGAAACAGGAGGACACAGGCGCAGGCTGAGGACGCTGGATTAAGAGAGAGCTTCGTTTGTTTCAAGAGGACTGGAGTGGGGCAAGAAAAACATGGTTTCTAACTTGGCAGCCATGGTGTCTGGACAAAGAGCCAATGGGAAAATCTTCGAGGGTCCTGGGACTAGCCCTGCTGAGCCAGGCAGCTGGAGGCCCTAAGTCTCAGTTTTATTATCAGTGAAATTGAAGCATAGGATAACAGACATTTTAAAACTAAAACTTAGGGGCTGGCGCAATGGATCAATAGTTAGGAGTGTGTATTGCTCTTTTAGAGGACCGGAGTTTGAGTCTCAGCATGCATGTCAGGTGGATGGACCACCTATAACTCCAGCTCCAGGGGGCCGATGCCTCTGGCCCCCATAGGAAAACACACACACACACACACACACACACACACACACACACACACACACGCGCGCGCGCCGCGCCCAGCGCACGCACTAGATTAAAAAAGAAATTAATCTTTTTTAAAAATCAAAAAGTTAACCAGGAGGAAACAGTTTGGGGAGATTCTTCATGGACACCCAAAGCCCTGTGACAGAGTCCTCTCTAAGCAGCCTCGCTTGTGGCTGCTTGCTAGGGCGTCAGGTGGCCCCCAGGCCAGCTGAACTCCAGATGCCCACACTCCAGTCATCCCTTTATTCCCTTTAGCCCGCTCTTTGCTGCTCTGCTCTGGCTGAGCAGGTGATTAGGCAGAACAAGCTGAGATGTTCGTTGTTGAGATTTAGGAATCAGCACATTAATAAAACCTCAAAGATTACTATCAGTTTGAAAGGCAAAATCCACACAAAACAATTAATTATGAGCATTAAAACAAATGTATTGCCTATGGCAAAATTGAATCCCGTATACAAAACGGGTTAAAAAAAAAAAATTAAAGGAATGCTCTAATTGAAAACTGGCAACGGCCGAAGACACAGATAGTTAAAACAGTATCTTATCAGAAAATTAGCAGAATGTAATTTTTATTGGGTTTTACAGATGTTATTTTTAACCACATCAAAAATCCTACCTCATGGCTATTGGCACAAATTGTCATAATTACTGTAATTCGAAGTCTGAGCGGTGGCTGGCTGTGGAGATAGCTATCGCCTCTCAGACGAGACTGCATTCGCCGAGCAGCCAGGAGAAGGAGCCCGTGGTTTTGTACTTGGTCTGGACTTCATTTGTGTCTTTTATCCAAGCTCATTCTTACGAATATTGAAGAATAATTTTTTCCCACCTGGAACCCTGGAGGAAATCAAGAGGTTAGTATTAAGAGTGGCGAGGTCACCTTTAATTAACGTACCAATCACCTCACCTCCATCTGCTAGCACGGTGCTACGTTCTGTTCTATTTTTACATTTGCTGGTGAACATGACCTCATTTAATGCACATGCTAAATTCTGTGTGTAATAAATTCAACTATCTTCATAAGTGTGGCTGATGAGGCCAAGCTAAGAGAAAAACAGCTTTTAATACCCTGATACCCAGATTAACATGATGAAACCTGACTTAGCAGTCAGAAATAACATCAAGACATGTTATGTATTGTTATGAATTGTTATGTGTGTGAGTGGTGGTCTGTAAAGAACTCCTATCCAGAGGTTGGCAGTGGCACTAATAGTGAAAACTATTGCAGCAATGTGTAAGTGTAGACTTGGGGCAAGATTGGGGCCCTCAGCTCAGCCCAGGTGGAGAGGGAGTTACAGAAAAAGAATGAAACAAAGACTTAAGAAGTGCTTTCTGACAAAAAAGGCAGAAATAACAGCCTATTTTAATGTGGTCCAAAGCTGAGTCCTACCATTGTTAAGCCATGGAAAGTTTACGAAATGGTTTCTTCGCCTCAATGTGAAGTGCTCTCAGAAGAAGGGACGTGGATTAAGCAGAGACATGCAACAGATATTTTGTGTTGAGACCTTATAGGCCCTGAGGACCATAATGAATAGAGATTGCTTCAAGAATAGTAACTCAGACAAGATCCCATAGGAAAGAACTGTAAAAATAAGTAGGAAATACAATTCCAGGTAACACATGCACTTTAAAGAAAAGCTCAAGGGCTGAGGATGGACCTCAGTTGGAAAAGTGCTTGTCTGGCATGTCCCAGGCCCTGCATTAGATCCCCGCGGTACACAAGCCAGGCATGGCGGTGAAAGCTTGTGATCCCAGCACTCAGGAGGTGGAAGCAGGAGGATCATCTTTGGCTGCATAGAAAGTTCAAGGCCAACCTCAACTACATGTCAGGAAAAGAAAGGTAAGGAGGAAAAAAAGACATGTCTATCAGGGTGAAGAAGTGGAGAATGCTGGAGGGTGGTAATTCAAAGAAGAAAGTCTTCTTGAATTAGGTGATATGTGACCTGAGACCCGAAGAATGTGACGGAGAAAATCAAGCCAGTATGTTGGGGAAAAAATATGCCAGACAAAAGAAAGAGCACTTGAAGTGTGAGACACTGGGAGCTCCTGAGGAAAGACAAGTGGCAGGCAGGCATGAGGCAGCATTTTATGTCTTCTATAGGTCTGGGAAGACGGTGCGAGTTTTGTTCCAAGTGAGGCTGGCAACCCTGGAGTCTACGGCAGTGGAACAAGACAGCTGTTAAAAACAAACAAACAAACAAACAAAAAACCTAATCATTGCCGCTGGATGAGGACAAGGATGCCAAGCAGGCCGGGTGAGATGAAGGCCTGCACTCCTGTGATGGTGCTGTAGGGAGTGAAGAGCATTCAGACTCTGCATTCATGCTGGAGGATGTACCGACCAGACTCACTGACAGAGAGGATGGGAGGAGTGGGAAGAGAGGAAACAGAATAACTCTGGGTTCCTGCTGATCAAAGGGGAAAAGTCACGATGCCACCCATCAGGATGTGGACATGGAAGATGCAAAAGCTCGGGGTGTTGGCGTGCAAATCAAGCATCACAGGTCAAGCTGCCATGAGCTTTGCTGACCTTGGAGGGTAAGGTGTTACTAGACATTCAGTCAGGATGTGTGAGTCTGAGTTCAGGGGGAAAAAGAGGTCAAAGAGAGTTACACATTTGGATGTCATGAGCTTAGAGCTGTAATTTAAAACCAGAGACAGGATCAGTTCATCCAGGCAGAATGTGGAAAGCAGGGTTGGAAAAACAGATTTCCTCAAAAGTAACCGAGAGATTTCCTTGACCCAACGCATGCCGTGAAGTAGACTAGACTAGTTCTGAGCTTGGAACGGAAGACACAGGTCAGGCCCATCCAATTCACTTACTAAGAGAACACTCATTGTAGTGGCTTGAAAATAAATGGCCTGTTGTTGTTTTTACTCTTTGGGGGGACCCACTGCCCAGCTCCCAAACAAATCACATAGGGAGGCTTATTCTTAATTATAATGCCTGGCCTTAGCTTGGCTTAGTTTCTAGCCAGCTTTTTTAACTTAACTTATCCCATCTACTTTTTGCCTCTGGTTTTTCTTTTTCTATTCCTATATACCTTTGTTTCTTACTCCATGGCTTGTTGTGTAGCTGGCCCTGATAGTCTCCTCCTTCTCTGTCTCCTCCTTTTTAATCCTCTCTTCCCAGATTTCTCCTTCTATATATTCTCCCTGCCTGCCAGCCCCACCCATCCTTTCTCCTGCCTTGGGATTGGCCATTTAGCTTTTTATTATACCATCAGGTGTTTTTGAGAGGCACAACAACACAACTTCACAGAGTTAAACAAATGCAACATAAACAAAAGTAACACACCTTAAAATAATATTCTACTACAGTGACCCCCAAAGGGACTGGCATTATTAGGAGGTGTGGCCTTATTGGAGTAGGTGCGGTCTTGCTGGAGGAATTGTGTCACTGTGGAGATGGGCTTTGAGGTCTCATATATGCTCAAACCATGCTGTGTCTCAGACCACTTCCTGTTGCCTGTGGGTCAAATGTAAGAACTCTCAGCTCTTTCTCTAGCACCATGTCTGCCTGCACACTGCCTTGCTTCCTGCCATAATGATAATGGACTAAATCTCTGAATTAAAAGCAAGTCACCCCAATTAAATGTTTTCCTTTATAAGAGTTGCATGGTCATGGTGTCTCTTCACAGCAGTAGAAACCCTAACTAGAACATTCACTTTAATATTATTCATTCTCTTATTTTGATACTAATTCAGGTACTGGACATACAAACACATGATTGAATATGAAGTAAGTCTGTCTCTGGTGTAAGTGGATCAGTGGGTCATGTTTTGATAAACAACCTTGAAATATGCATCTCAGAATGTAGTGATAGTTCAAGGAAAACTTCATATGCTCTTTCTATGAGCCCTAAAAATTGAAGTTCAAATATGAATAAATAAGACTGTGTTTAATAGGAGGTAGATGGCATCCCTGAGGATGGCACTGGAGGTTTCCCCTGGCCTAGACACACACACAGTGAGAGAGAGAGAGAGAGAGAGAGAGAGAGAGAGAGAGAGAGAGAGAGAGAGAGAGAGAAGCATGCACACACACATACACACGTGCAATAAAAATAGGCATACGCTTGTAATCCCAGCTCTCAGGAAGCAGAGGCAGGCAGATCTCCATGAGTTTGAGGCCAGCCTGGTCTACAGAGTGAGTTCCAGGACAGGCACCAAAACTACACAAAGAAGCCCTGTCTCAAAAAACTAAAAAAAAAGGGGGGGGAGAAAAAATAGTCTTAGGAGCATACAGAAAAATGGACTTGAGACATAACAGTTTTTGGAAGGGACAGACAATGATTGACAGTGAGCAGAAGGTTTGTGTTGTCTGTTGAATCTGCGCTGTGAAGAAGAGCCAAGCATGCGTGCATATGCAGACTAGCAGGAGCGTGTCTTGGAGTAGAGTCCTAAGACAGACACTAAAGGAAAGACGACCCGAGAGCTGCGGAGACCCTGGAGGAGCTGCATACAGTCCTATCTAAGAGAGCCTGCAGTACAGCGCTGCAAACCTCCCTCTTGAAACAGTGTCTTCATTTTGTGTCCAAAGGAAAAACAAAGATATAATCTGAATCTGCAAGTAATCACTTGATGTAGGGGGATCAATTATGGTACACCCTGTCTTCTAAAAAAGAACCTTTCTGAAGACATTAAATATTAAGCACTCAGAATGGAATCCAGGGTAGAGTTTTTTGCTTTTTTTTTTTTTTTTTTTAAAGTAACGCTTTCTGTCTGTAAAGAAAAAAAAGGTCAACAAGTAAACAATTAAATGAATAGTAATGGTGCTATTAAACTGCTCTGGTGGGTTAGAACCAGCTGTCTTTGGTGCTAAGAGGGAAGGCTGCAAACTGCTTTGAGAATCAAGGAAAACATTTAGCTTAAGAGCCAATGACTAGCTCAGCTAGACACCAAAGAGAAAAGAGATAAGAAATGGGGAATGGCAGGGATGACAGTCATTGGCAGCCCTGAGGACAGACCCCCAAAGGGTTCTCTCACAGCTCTAAGACCTGGTATCAGTGTGGGGGACACAGACCCAGGATAGTGTGCATCCCTGTCCACTTTCATAAAGCATTTGAAGTGCTTCCGGACCTCGGAGGCTCATAAAGACGCCAAATAATGCTACCCAGAGATCAGAATGTTTTCCCTGTTACAAGGGCAATGGTCTCTTTCCCAGTGGCTTCCAGTACGTGAAGAGAGGCAGCTGGTTGTACATGACGTGCAGCTTGAGTGTATGGAGGTGAGAGGCTCCCAGCTTTCGGTGACTTAGGGGACAGGTGAAGGGTGAGAGATTGATAAAGATGGATGATTACCACATGAGACAGTGACAGTGCAGAGCAGCGCAGCAGAGGGAAAGATTTCAGAAAAGGGGACACGAACTCAGCCTTGGGGTGTAAACGGTGCAGAAGGCGAATCAGTTTAAACATTGAGATATCTACTAATTAGAAACAATCTGTTTCTGAAACATCCCATTTCCCCAGACTGAGCCTTTATTCTATAGAAATCAGTCCTGGAAGCTTTTAGTGCCATAGCAAAGTTTAAAGTATTAAGTCAGCTTTGAAAATTAATCAGGTTTCTAGCTACAGCAGAGTCCATGTATTAGTCGCAAAAGTTTTAATTTCTATAGAATAAAGTAAATTGCTTCCCTCTTTCTAAAGGGGGAGCATGAAAACATGTCACCTCACTGTTGCCTCTACTTTGAACGCTAATTGACAGGATTTGGCAAACAAAGGCATGCTTCGTGTTTTCATATTTCAGCTCCCAATGACAACAAGCAAAAACCAGGAAGAATCTTAAACGTTCTCAAATCCCCCAGGTACTCCATGTGTGGTTCTCAGTGAGGATCGCTTTTGTTATAATCAGTGAAGGAGACTGTCCAGCTGCCCCACTTCTCAGTTTTAATCTGGTTGACACGTGCACAGAAACAAAATAGCACAAAGGAATTTCAAGTAAAGTATAGCTAATGAGTTAGAAAATGCCATGTTGTGTGCTACAAACACTTCAAAATATTATGAGCTCTTTTAATATTAAGCTATTCCCAAAACAAAGCAAGCAAGTGAGCAAGAGAGAGAGAGAATTTTGTTGCAGAAGCAAGAAATATGATAACTAATAAGAACAATTATCGTCATTTCCTTGGCATACAGCAGCTCTGAATGACACATGTAAATAGCTCCGATATGTTCATTTAATATTGCTGATAATTAACGAGAGCACTAAATTAGAATTGCCTTTATCGGCCAGAGTTGTAACGCATTGTTGCAGCCTAGCATGACTAGAGGAGTGGATACCTGGGAAAAGAATATGCCCAGCCTGCTGAGAACGGAGGAGGATTCAGACTTTTAATTCCACAAATAAATAGAGTGTTCTCCTGCATCAGACTTCATCAGAACGTAACTGAATTAATTAGTAAACATGCCCTGCATGTTGGCCTGAATTTTTTTATTCTCTGCATGAATCAATACATTTCCTGGTTTGCATCTGTGAGATGGAGAGATGCCCTAATTCTGAAATTTGAGCAAGTTCTACAAAATGCATTTAAGGTATTTTTGTAGTAATGCTACAGTTTTATCATGGAAGGTGAATTGCCCAATATATCTCTTGCCTTCTTCTCAGGTACAATAAAAACAAAAAACAGGACAATTAACCAATATACGATCTGTAAAGACATATAGTGGTAAAGCACTTGGCTGGCATATGTGAGTTCCAGGGTTCAATTCTCAGCTCTGAGTAGAACAAAGCGAGTCAATCACAGACATAGGTAATGTCATTGTCAACTTGACAACAACCTCAAATGACCTGGCAAGAGAGTGTCAGTAAGGAATTATCTGCATTGGGTCGGCCTGTGGACATGTCAATGGAGGATAGTCTTAATTAATTGCTGTGGGAAGATCTAGCCCACTATGGGTGGCACAATTCCCTAGGTGCCTAGAAAGGCATCTTCAGCTGTATAACTGTGCAGGAGTAGAGCTGAGCATATGCAGGCAAGTCAAGCGGGTGAGTGTACATTCTCAATTCCCTCTGCTCCTGAGTGTGGGTGTGATGTGACCAATGATTTCCTGCTGCCTTCATGTCCCTGTTTGTAGTGCTTTGAATGAAGATGGCCCTTACAGGCTCCCAGGGAGTGGCATTATCTGAAAGGATTAGGAAACATGGCCTTCTTGGAGTAGGTGTGGCCTTGATGGAAAAGGTGTGTCACTAAGGACCGGTTTTGAGGTTTCAGAAACTCAAGCCAGGTCCAGTGGCTCACTCTTTCTTCCTGCTGCCTGCTGGTCTGGATACGGAGCTCTCGGCTCCTTCTCCAGCACCATGTCTGCCTGTGTGTCACCAAGCTTCCTACTGCGATGACATGGACTAAACCTCTTAACTGTAAGCCAATTAAATGTTTTCCATTATACAAGTTGCCATGGTCACAGTGTCTCTTCACAGCAATAAAACCCTAACTAAGACACCTACAGGGAACTGTAACCTGGAACTGGCATCGGGAATAAATCCTCTCTCCCCTCACCGCTCTTTGTCGGGGCATTTTATGAAAGCAACAGGAATGAAACCAGAACCGTATGTTAAACAACTTAAACTAATGAGAACAGCACACCTGGGTAGTCCAAGTGCATCCGGCTTCCGTTAATTGTTCAGTAACTAAGTCCAGCTTATCTGATAAAAAAAAAAAAAAATTAAGTGAACCTGAAGTGGGGAGATAAAGCCAAGTATTCTGAGTGGATGTCAGTTCCCATTGCCCTGGAGTAAAAGCACTTGTGAGCTTGCTGCTCTAATTTCTTCAACAATCCGAGTCCCAGCTGGATTTGGTGGTCAGCACCTACAATCCCCACGCTCAGGAGTATGGGGCGGGTAGACTGTAAGCTTGAGGCCGACCTGCACTACATAGTGAGTTACAGAGCAGCCTGAGCAACATAGGGAGACGCTGTCTCAAAACATTTTTAATTAGATTAATAATTGCAAGTGGTAAGGTTTATGGTCCTTCCTCTGATGCTGCCTGGGTTCAAGCCATCACGTCTTGGCTTTGCTGCGGCAACAGAGGTCGTGTTCGGCCTCCCGTCCTGTCCCTAACCCTTGCCATTCTCCATTCTGTAAGTGGAGGAGTCTCTTTGTAAGACTTTGCCCACATCCCCTGTGCCCTCAGCACACAGTCAAAGTCTCGGCCATTATCTCACTTTCCCTTAGTTCCCGGATACAGACCTCCCTCTGTGTCCGACTCTATGTAGGTTTCCTACATGCTGCTCCTGCCTGGAGCTTCCGTTTCTTCTGGTGACATCCGCTGCTCCCTCCTCAGCCCAGCCCCCCACCCCTTCCACCTGGCTTACCCTACTAGTCTTTAAGGTTTAGCTGAGACACTGCTCTCTGGGTTCCCTAATCTCCCCTCCACCTCTCTCAATTCCAGGCCAGTGCAACACCCTAATCCCTTTACCTCCTGACTCACAACATGGCTTATGTGGTATCATGGTATCACATCAGCACCTCACAGAAGGCCTGGCAGAGAAGCTGGCAGTCAAACACTCCTGTGGACAAACCAGGAGGCTCTTCAAAACGCAACCGGTCTCCTGATGTGCCGCTGTTGTATCATGAAAGAATGAGGCAAATTGGAAGTGATGAGGCAATGTGATGAGGATACCAGAAGAGACCTGAGTCCTCATCCTGGTGTCGGGACCTGTATGGCACCTGCAAAAAAAGTATACTTTCTCTCAATGCCTCCAGGAAGAAAAACCGCTCCGGGAACCGAGAAGCCCGAGCGGTGCGGCATGCTGCCTTTGTCGTTAGGATGAGCCAGGCCTGGTGACTGTTTCACTATGGTGTTCCTGCTGAGAAGCCCCAGCCCCTGCACAGGCCGTCCCCACTCCAGCCCACACTCAGGTCTCACCTGGTTTCGGCCCTCACCAGTGTGGGCAGAATACGTGTCTAAACCAATCAGGGACCTACAGCAGGGTTTCCCTTCTCTTTTTGTTGTTTTCTGCCTGAGAGCTACCTCAAGAGAGTTTCTTTTCTCCCAGTGGTGGACCCTAGGTTCTGGGTGAAGTTGGCTCTGCTCAGGCCTCCAGACATGTGTAGGCCAAAGGGCACCCCCATTCTTCTGGCCAGTAGGCATGGATCATGGGTGTCCCTGTGCAACGACTAAGCTGTGCAATCAGAGTGAAGCCTGGCAATTCCACGGAGGAAAGAGAGCCAAACCATCCACTGATCCAGCAGGGACAAACAGCCCTGACAGTGACCAACAGTATCTGTCTGTAAGTGAAGCCTCTTAGGCTGAGGCCAGTGCCATAGACAGAAAACAGCAACAGGAATGTACCTTTCCTTGGGACACACTGGGGCTGCCTTATTGGATGCCCATTCTATGAAGCGTCCACCTCATCAGGAGTGTGGCATTCTGCACCTTGACTGAGTGTGACGCTTACACTGCGTTTGTGAGTGAAGGGGCCCTCCTAACATCCCGCTGCGTTGTAAATGGGATCATCTCCACGGGTTCTGGGCTTATTCCTAGCTCACGTGAAGTCGGCATCCAGGAAGATCCAGGACCACATGGCCAGGCTCAACACAGGAGGAGGCACATTCTCGCTGAAACTTCAGCCTCACGTTTCTATCTAAGCCCATCTGGAAGGTTTCAGCTCTCCGGTTTTGGCACAACCCAGGTTGACTCAAGCTGACCAGACCTGCTTTCTTCAGCAGTGAGCTGTTAGATCAGGCAACAAACCACAGAGATTCCTTAATTACTAGTCACCTGAGTGTGGGCGAAAACAACAACAAAACCCACCGAAGGAGACAATACCTCCCATCTTTTTCCGATTTTTTAAAATTATACAAACTAAGAAAAAAACATCACTGCCAGCAAAGGAATCAAGAGAACAGACAAGCAACTGCTCTCGAAGGCCCATCCTAGGAGGAATTAGCTAAATACACTCCGTCCACATCAGAAGCCAGGAAGATGGCTATAACCTCACTAAGCACATGAGGTTTAGTCTTGTGCGCTTTAGCAGTTTGTCGTGAGGCTTGGGATACAGCGATGGTCCAGCACGTCCTTGGCTAAGGTGGGTGAGGCTGCAGCTCAGGTGCCCTGCCCCACCCCCACCCCAGGGTGCTATCGTGTACGTGCCCCGCACCCACCCACCACATTAAGATCACCTCTGAAAGGCGCAGCTACTCCCTGGAACAGCTTTCTGATCATGGTTAGCATTTGTTTAAGTTCAGAATTCTTATTTCCACTCACAGAAGTGTTAGATGCCTCACTGGAGGCCAGTGCTCATGTGAACTCTAGGTACAGACACAATCTGCCTAATCGACTGGACTAGGTTAAATTGATCTCTCAGAAAGTCCAGACAAGCAGCACATGTTTAGTAACATCGAAGGCTAGACAAAACTAATCACCAGCAGAGTCAACTGATCAAGAAATAAGCATTTAAAACATCAATAAAAAGTTTGCAAGTTTAGCAGAGACCAGAGATGGTGCTAAGAGGTTAAATGTGAATGAATGTCTCCATGCATGTGTATGTTATACACTATCTTCTCACGCCCCTTCTGCAAATTTAATTAAAACAATGTATGTGTGTATGTATGTTTTCGTGTGTAGGAGGGTGCATGGCGGGGCGGGTGGAGGGTCGTTTAAGGACAGCCTCTGGTGTTGCTCCTCAGACACCATCCACCCTGCTTCTTAAGGCAGGGTTTCTCACTCTATTGCAAAGAGCTATGCTGTGTGACTAGGGAGCCCCAGGGACCGTCCTGTCTCCGCTAGCTCCATGCTGGGATCACACACGTGTGCCACAACACTGGGGTTTAAAATGATTATTTACAAGAAGCAGCTGAGGGTTGGAGGACCTTATTTTCTAGATTTTTAGGATTTTCTAGATTATTAGGACCTGAGCTAGACTATCCTTACACAGCAGCTATAACACGAGAGAGCCACAATACAGAGTTCAGCTTCCATTGGACTTTCCTGGTTCTTTTGGCTTCTCTTTGTTTGTTTTCCACTTGAAGCATGTACAGCAGTGAGCCTCTAGATGTAGGGGTGAAGATGTTGGCACTGTCGTTCAGTACTAACCAGTGTCAGATTCGAAACTGGTGTCAATTTTCAAGTAAAATTCTCAGGGAATTGTTGATGGATTTGACTTTCTGAGGGTAAATCCTCCAGGACAAAACCTACAGAACAGCGGATGAAACAGGGCTGAGACCACCGAGCCTGCTCGCCAGCCACAGGGACTGCCCAGCGGACAGAGTGAGGTCTGAGTGGCCCGGGAAGGTCATGGACACCTCTGCTGGACAGCTGCTCCTCTGCGATGAGGCACATCTGGCCACGGGCGCTCTACAGCAGCAGTCGGTGACTAGACCCAGGGTGTGCTTTCTAAGTCTGGGATGCGCTCGCCCTTCAAGCTTCTCAGGGACACTGGGGACAGAGAATTGCCCTTTGTGTGGCTGCTGTTCCTCTCACTAGAGGAATCTTCCGTAGAGAGGGCTCATGTCCCAGGAAATCCCCTCACCAGTGTCTCAGTGTCAGGCAAGGTGTTTATTTACCACAGCTCTTCACAGAGTGGCCTCCCGTCCGAATAAGAAGATCCTCAAGTGTGATGAACTATGTCTCAATGCCCTTCCTCTCAGAGCACCTGGCATTTAGTATAGGTTTATTAAAATATGAATTAAAATCATGCAAAAAAATCGTGAGCACCCATGGGAGGCGGGAGACACAGTTATTTTCTAACTTTTTTTTTTACAAGTTAATGGAAAGTTGAAAACCCCTGGCCTTCTCCTGCTCCAAACCTGAATCATGGTAGAAGTGTGAGGGAACCTTAGCCACCCTGACCTCCACTGAACTGGGACCCACTCCCCAGTGGCCTGGATGTCCAGGTATGACAGGGGGTGTACCTGGTGTGGCACCTGGCCACCAAGGAGGGTCCAGATTCTACGCTGTTTGGGGATTTTGCATGAGACTAACTGCCTAAGGAAAAGATGAAGAAGATATCTAGTTTTCACTAACGATTAATATCACATTCTAGCTTTGTGTCTGTGACCACTGGAAGTCTGAGGAGAGGATTCTTCTAGAATCTCTTCATCCACAAAGGACATCTATGGCTTCATTCGTTGTCTTCTGTCTGAAAATGTGGTCATCAGTTTTTCTGTCTGTCTTTCTGTCAGCCACCGAGACTCACTGACGTGTCACCCCGATATTCATGTGTCAGCTCACTAGCAGGTCCTTGGCAGGCTGCCCACACCCTGGAACCACCTCCTCCATGTCCCCATCATTAAAACTACTCTAAAGTAGAATCCCACTTGTTCCCTCAAACATACGCTTTGGCAGAGGAGAGGATGCTGAATCGCCAGACTTTCTGGCAAGATGGAAAGGCATGCTACCTCGTTCGCCCCAGCCTTTGAGGGACAGCTGGCTCACAGTGATGGTGATTACAAGATAGGCAGCTTCCGGGACTGTGGTCCCTCAGAATTTGTTTGTAAAGGGCAAACTCCTTCTAGAGCACAGACCTTGACAACTCAGACCTCCCAGGTCTTTCATCTCTAACCTGTCACATCAACCCAAATATACTTTTTCCTGGCTCAGAACAGCCTTTATTTGTGGTATGTGCTTCAGATCCTGTCCATCTTCAGGGCTCAAGTTAGTCACCCCTTGCCCTCCTGAAAGCTTCTTGGGCCACCAGGACTGAAAGGGGTGTGGCTCCTTCTCATTTTATCACCTAGTTTGAGCAGTTCCCTAGCAATCAGAGTGAAGATGCATTTGATACTGACTCTGCCGTTTCAATGGTCTGTGTTTTAATGAACCAATAAAGCTTAGTGTAAACAAGGGCCCTAAGGGCACGGACAATAAATGATAGGATGATGTCCGAGCACAGAATGTGATGGTGCATGACCCCACCCCTTAAGTTTTGCATTACTGTGACTCCCGTGGGTTGTGAGCCGCCTCGAGCTGGGATCAGTTTCTCATTTGTCTTCCATCACTGGGAACAAAGGAGCCTTAATAAGGAATTGTCACTGTAAAAGCTGCCAAGATCACACTCTGCAAGTGGCAAAAAAAAAAAACAATCCCCCAGCCCTACAAACCACTGACTGCCACGCGGACACGTAGAGGCACCCAGCTCTTCTGCCTTCCTGCCCCAGCTGTGGCAACTCCTTGCTTCTAATAGCTGATGGATTAGTGCTGAGCTGTACTGATTGCTCACACCTGTGAGTCAAACTCACCCCTGTTCCGCTTTGTGCAATCAGCCATGCCCAGCTAAGACCACGGGCTTCCCAAATGACAGGCAAAGCGAGACCCACCTGACAGGTCTGAGCAGACACCTGCGAGATCTGGGAGGCCGGAAGAAAGGGGGAGGGGGAGGGGGGCCGACCTGACACAACTAAATCGATAAATGCGAACCCCAACGCAACAAGTGTGCCGTCGCCTCCTCAAGACTAGGAGCTCTGGAGAGAGAAACATCAAAGGTCTCCAGCAAATGGGAAATGAGCCAGAACTGGCTGCGGCATATCCACAGGCGTGCAGATCTACCGCTGCGTCTCTGTGCAGTAAGCTGTCGACAGAGGTGCCACAGCAACTTTAGATTTTAAACGTTACTGGACACAATCAGGTTTTGATTCCCATAATCCTCTGCTACCAGCACACTGTAGATGTAGTTGTCAAAGTGATCCCAATAAACCTTCTGCCATCTCCTGGAAGCAGGGAATGTGGGTAGGAAACGTGTTCCACGAGACCAGTGGCTCTCAACCTTCCTAACCCTGTGACCCTTTAATAAAGTTCATGCTGTGGTGACCCCCAGCCATAAATTATTTCCCTTGTTACTTCATAACTGTAATCTTGCTACTGTTATGAATCTGTATGTAAATATCTGATATGCAGGATATCTGATATGCGTCCCCTGCGAAAGAATTGCTCTCCACCCCCCAGCGGGTCGTGACCCACAGGTTGAGAAACCGCTGCACTAGGAGCTGGACTAACTCATTCTGAATATTTGTGGTAGGACCAGACAAAGTGTCACCCCTGTGGCAAAGGGCCCCATCTTCTCAACTGTGCTGTTTTCCATTCTGGATTTGTCCCAGAATCTTCTTTTTCAGTAGAGTAACAACTTCTGGAAACACATGGGGAAATGATGATTGTGTGTCTAGGTGCATACATCTCACAATGACCAGAGTCACAGAAGGAAATATCACATCTGCATTTCTCACATCCCTGTCCTTGGCCATTCACACTGCCTTCTCAAGGGAAGAATTAGATCCCGTCAAACCCAACAGTTCCAGTGTCAACCATAAATAATCGGATTTTCGTGTATTTCCTTTTTTGGGAGAATAGCCCCTCTTTCTATGTGTCAGATGTTTATAAAAGTTTCACTGAGTTTGTTCAAACCGAATGATTAATGTTCCCCAGGATGCAAATGAATATGATCAGGAAGGCTAAAGAGAAAGCCTTGTGTGGAGCCAGGTGTGGTGGGCATGCCTTTAATCCCAGCACTTGGGAAACAGAGACAGATGGATCTCTGTGAATTCAAGGCTAGCCTGGTCTACATAGTGAGTTCCAGGACAGTCAGGGTTATGTAGAGAGACCCTGTCTCAAATAAGAAAAAGAAAGAAAGTCTATTCGGGTGTGATGTGTTTCTAATCACAGAATCTTCTCTGTAAGTTATATTGTTATTGTTGTTCATAATCACACTTATTAAAGCATCGCACCAGGGATTATTTAATTTAAGGTTGGTTTGAGACTAGTTGAGGCTTACAGATCTGTAAGGCTATAAGTATATGGGCTCTGATGTCTTCTGGAGAAGTTGGTGATGATCTTAGACGGCTATGTCTCAGGCTTCCACACAGGATTCCATAGACACTTGTTATGGCAAAATGGCTCAGCCAGTGACCAGGCTCTTCTTCCCCATGCCTCTCTTCTCCTCTCTCTTGCTGTCTTGTGGTATTGTGAAGACAGAGGGTGCATTCGCTCCTTTGTGGTTTCAGGTTCCAAAGCCTGGCTGTGAAACGTTCCCTCTTGGTTGCCCCGAGCCCTGTGGGATAGTGTATAATGATTCACTTGCTTTGGAGCTGAGCCCTGAGAAATCACGTCAAACCATGCAAGGCGATGGCCCTGTACACTGCGTCCCTCCACAGTGCGTGTTCCACAGCTGTCCCTTCTCAGTATTTCCATTAGGCCAAGGAAAGAAAGAGGCTCAAGAGGAAACACGGGACAAAAAACACGAGGAAGCCCGTATGGGGGGTCTGGGAAGCTGTCTCAGGGGATAAAGTGCATGTGTGAGCATGAGAGGCTGGGTTTGGATCCCCAGAATCCATGTAAAGGCCCATATGGTAGCACAAATCTGCAATTGTTCCTAGTGTGAGACGGGAGAGTCGCAGAGACAGGAGAATTCCTGGAAGTTCACAGGTCGTCTAGCCTGGAATATACAACAACAACCAACCAAGAGAGCCTGTCCCGAAAAAGACGGCAGCCGAAGCCCCGACCAAGGTGTTCTCCGGCCTCGGGAATGCCACCCAGCACATTTCCACACATACATGGACACGCACAAACATACACAGAGAGAGCACCAAGACAAGCTATGTCCAAACTCTGTGTCCACTGTTCATGGCGGCTGTCTCACGGCAGCCCTGTCTTGTGACATTCCTGAATGAATTGATGGTGGAAATCATAGGCCATCTTGCCTGACTGGCGCATCACGAATACCAAGTGAGCATAGTTGTTGCAGTAACCCTAGGAAGGTGTGACATTAGCACCAAAGAAACGAGAAAGAGCAAGAAATGCACTCTTCACCCCCCTCCAAGACTAAATAGAATCACTGGTGGCAGAGTTCCTTAATCTGTATATCTTACAGGCCTCGGGGTCGGGGGCTAATTCCCACTAAAGTGTGGGAGCAACAAGTTAACCAATGTATCCAAAATGTGACAGTTCCCAAATAATGAAGGCGACATTCAGTCTGATTCAAAGGCCTGTGTTCTTCCAGTGCACACACTGTAAATTCAGCTGTGGGTGAGGCCCGCAGGCTTCTCCTTGTGATTCTGCTGCCACCCACTGCAGAATGTGTTTCTCTGAGTTCCTGCAAGCCCTGTCTCTCCTCTGATGTAAGAGTCGTGTTTCCTGTCCCCAAACCTAGAGTTCCACACAGCAAGGTTGTGGGCTGGTAAGCGCTATGGTGGGAGACTGTATTGTCACGAGGACAGCTGCCTGATGGTATTTTCTTCCTGATTCTTTAGAAGTATGATGAAAATTACAGAGGCAGTGGGCACAGCCAGCCTTTCCGCTTGAGGTGAAGGACCCAGTGGCTTGTCCTCAAGAAGCCAGGTGGTGGCAAGCAGAAAGAGCCACTGGGTCTGACTTCATGCTTGACATTCTGAAGTGACAGTCACACAAGGCGGAATCCGGTCTCAAACATCACTCTCTCTGGTGTTCTATCAGCATTGAGTCCCGAGATGGTCACTGTGCCAATGTTGGGTCAGCTGCTCTTTATCACCTTGACCACAGCAGAAGCTAACGTCTCTCTTCTGAAGCTGCTGGATACTTGCAGCCGTCTCTTCTCATTAGATCCTGAGGTGAACCTTTGGGAAACTCTAGAGAACATCTTAGAAAATGAGTAGCTAGAACTCAGCAGGGTTTTTTTTTGGGGGGGGGACTAGGAAGAGCCCGTGTCTACCCTACCTCCCACTGTCATGGACATTTCTCCATGACTGAACTTGCAAGGAATTAAAGTTTCCCCTCTCTGTGTTCTCACAAAGCTGATCTCCCCTGATGCCAGCAGATCATGTCCTGAGTTACATCATATGGTCCAGCCTGTGGTACCTATCCAAAGCCGCTGATCAGAGCCCCTCCCAGGGTAAACAAGCAGCTGCTTCACGTTTTCCTCTGCTGACTTCCTCCAGCTGCTTCAGCATCCAGATGGACCAAAGCAGAGACTGAACCAAATCAGAGAAGGCAAGTTTTTACTTGTCCGGCTCTGGTCTAGGACTCAGGTTTAATTCCCTGCTACGGGAGCTTGAGTGGACAACATAACAGCTATATGGGGAAGAAACTGCCCATCAGAGTACACAAGATGCATACATGAAAGTGTGACAATGAAAGCTAGAACGCTGGAATCCTAGCACTTAGGAGGACGAGGCAAGAGGATCAGGAGTTCAAAGTTCTCCTCAGCTACATTGCAGATTAAAGGCCAGCCCGACCCACAGGAGATCCTGTCTCAAAAGACAAAAAAAAGGAAAGCATCACAATGACACTCATTAATTTGTACAATGAATACATTAAAGATAAAGAAGGAGGAGGAAGAGGAGGAGGAAGAAGAGGAAGAGGAGGAGGAAGAGGAGGAGGAAAGCAGCAACAGCTGCTAAGTCAAGAATCAGGTCATGCTCCCTAAACAAGCCACTGCCAAGTTTTCCTTTTGGCCTTGGGACCAATGTGAGAGGTGAGAGGAAGGAGAAATCCCGTTAAATAACATCACAGGCCACCATCCTAAAGCTGAACTATGAACACGGAGCCTGCAGCTTAGAAACCAAGTGCGCTCAGGCTGAACGCCCACCTTAAACCCAGCGGACAAAGACAGAGGCCTGAGGGCCAGAAACATCTCTCCTCTGCTAACCCGAGGGCTGCAGCCAAAATATTTTCATTTTAATGACTGTGTTCTCAGCATCCAGACAGCGAAGTCCCCACAAACACGGCTCTGCGGGCAAAGCTTCATTCATTCGCCGACAAGTTCAGTCTTTGCAACATTTGTCCCGTATGTGAAACAGGGACGTGATTGACACTTGGAAACTAACAAAGCCAAAACTCCTACCTCATCTCTCACCAAGGCTACAACTTTAGAAATATAATTGTCGGCCTCTAACAGCTGCTTTGATGAGCCTTGCTCTGAGTCTGTATCTCTCAGCCATTAATATAAGCAAAGAGGCTGTATTGACTTCATCTTCCCCTCAGCTTGGCCCGCAGCCTTCTCTCTCTCATTACCAAAGAATCCCTGAATAGAAACATTTCTTCCCTGACCTTACAACACTCGAATGTGCTGTTTGTCAGGTCCCGGTCTCACAGCGACTGTCCCCAGATTTGGGGTGCCCTACTTCCTGTTTTGTTGTTTGAAGATGGGCTACCTTCCTTCAAAGGTGATTAATCTCAGGGGCCTGGAGCGAAGGCCAGGAGGCCGTGGAGTATTCGGGCACCAAGAAACTTCAAGGCACTGAGTGTTTGCAGTACCCAAAATTAGAACGCCCTCCTCCTCCTTTGATTTTTCACAGCCTATTTTTTCCTGCTACAATTTAGTTCTTCCTCCTCTAACAACTTGAGTTAATTTCTGTTCTGAGCAGAGTCAGAAGGGAAGGAGCCAGGCTAGAACTGTGGCCTGAGAAGGACTGAGGGATTAAAAGACAAGACAGAGTGCTGTGGCCATGGTAGTTTTCCATAACTGAGGTGTGAGGGCTAAGACTTGAAAACATGAAAGATGAGGAGGATTGTTTCTCAAGGGGGACAGTAGGAGACACTCAGAGAAAGAGCCAGAAGTTTGTCTACCCACAGACACACTTGTGAGCACAGTGTTCCCTCAGATAATGCATGGTACATGCACACCTTCCCACACGCACAATAACTCCCTTGGATCACACTGTTCAAATACACAGGCATCATTCATAAAAGTCTAGATAATTTATTTTAGAAGTATGTAGATCAGTGATTCTCAACCTGTGGGTTGCAAACCCTTTGGCAAACATCTATCCCCCAAAATATTTACATTATGATTCATAACAGTAGCAAATTTACAGATATGAAGTAGCAGAGAGAATAATTGTGTGGTTGAGGGCCACCACCTCATGAGGAAATGTATTAAAGGGTCGCAGCATTAAGAAGGTTGAGAACCAATGATGTAGAGTTTGTGTGTTGCTATGGCCTTTAGCACTCCATTTATAATCATTGTGTTTAAACACCACCTTCACGTGGTGGAAGTTACTGGCTCTTATGTTGGAAATGTGAATAATCTCAAGCACACTTGTCATAAAGCTAAGGAGATTTAAGCTGTCTCCTCCCTTTGCACGGGACACTTCCAAGGCTCTAGCACGAGCCCTGACAGTGACTTGAGATATGTTTTCTAACTATCCCAGGACAAAGCTCCCCGGGGCTACTCCAATGCCAGGTTGCCTACCTGCTACCATGCTTCCCAGCATGGTGGTCATTTTTTACCTATTTTCCTGAAAATTCCATACCAATCCAAAATTGTTTTGAGACAAGGTCTCACTATGTAACCCTTGGCAGGCCTGGAACTCACTATGTAGACCAGGCTAGCCTTGAACTCTGCCCACTGAATGCTAGGATTAAATGTGTGTATCACCATGCCCCAATAAAGATTTTTGGGTTTTATATGTATGAGTGGTTTGCCTGCATGTATGAGCACCACTTATGTGCCTGGTGCCAGAAGAGGCTATCAGATCCTCTGGAACTGGAGTTACAGTTGTGGGCCACCATGTCAGTGTTGGAAATTGAACCTGGATCCTCTGGAAGAACAGACAATGCTCTTAACTACTGAGCCACCTCCCCATTCCCAACCCAAATTTTGAATACATTGTGAATGACTTCATGTAATACAGAATTGTGTGACCGCATACACAGTGATGTCAAATATCAGATCACAATGAACTAAATATAAAATTTATCTTAAAATTATTTGGTAATAAAATTGTGATCAGGTCCATACTGTGTGGTGTGGTTTTTTGTTTGTTTGTTTTGTTTTGTTTTTGCTGTTCTCTTCAGATTACCTGGTCAGGTACTCAGCGTTTCCCACCAAACAGGGAGAGATCAAAGGCCGGTTGTACTTCCTGCCTGACTCAACAGAAAAATAATCAGCCTTCTATTGTGTCCCGCTGAAACAGTTGAAGCCAACACGTCACCAGTGTGGCCGAGAGCTCCCAGGACCCACAGCCCTGGAACTCAAGCGCACCTGCACCTGTGTGTCAGAGTGCATGCTTTCAAGGAGAACAAACATTTTTACTCTGGGGAGGACTCAGGCTTGCTGGAGGGCCCAAGCTAGGAAGAAAAGTACACTTTGCCTCGCCCATTTTTTGCTTTTGAGTTTTTTGAGACGCTCTCTCTGCATAGCCCTGGTTGTTTCAGACCTCACTATGGAGACCATTACCTCCTTTTCATTTTTATCCCAGGTCACAGGACATGGCTGTGAAGGATCCCTTTAGCTGGAAGATTTTTCTAATTCTCACTACTGTGTTAAGGATACCACCCTTGGGGAAATGTTTAGTCTGCTTACCTGAAAACCTCTCATTAGACCCATTTTGTTAGCACTTTTACACTGTAAACACACAAAGTTCCACTACTCCCTGCCCAAACGTAATAGTAGTGTGGCTTTAAGAAAGAGTATTCTGGAAGCTGGTTGGTTATGACGGTTTTGTCAATTTAACACAATCTAGAATCAGCTGGGAAGAGAGCTTCAATGAAGGATCGCCTAGGTAAGTTTGGGTGCCTGTGAGTCTTGATTGCATAACTGAGCTAGAGAGAGCGGCCCACTGTGGGCAGTACCATTCCCTGGCTGGGACCCCAGACTGTACAAACAGAGGAACTAAGTAGACAGACATTTGTTGCTTTGTTTCTTGTCTGTGGATGTAATATAACAGTTGCCTTGTTCTCCGGTCAATGTGACTTCCCTGCTAGATGGACTGTAACCTGAAACAGTGAGCTGAAATAAGCCCCTTCTCCCTTAAGATGCTGTTCTCGCAGTATTTTATCACAGCAACAGGAAATGAAACGAGACGGCAACAAAGCTAGATGTTTTCTGGAGTGGATGAAGGAGGCTGTTAGAGGGAGGTTACCTCTAGTCTGACTATTAAAAGGTTGACATTTGTCCCAGAGAAGCCAACATTTGGGTGGTGCACAAACTGCCCCTGCAGCTGGAGAGACAGGATCAGAAAAAGCAAGGTCCTTTCAACACAATGTGCCGTGAATTCACTCTATAGGTTAGTGCCTCTGTCTACCTTCATCAGAAAACCTTCTGTTTGTAGTGGGTAACGCTTATCGCAGAGACTCTGACTGACTAAAATGCTGAGAACTTGGTGACTGTTGAGTGTGCAGCCCTAAAAAGGATGTCTGTAGCACCCCTCCAAGGCTCTTTGTTGCTGGGAAGGTTGTGAGAGCTGGAGGACCGGAGATCTGTGATGCTGTCTTCCAAACATGCCATGGCTGCTGCACAGACTTACCTGGCCAGCAACATTCCAGCATGGATGAGAGCAGTTAGAGGCAGTTAATGGTGCTGGGGGAGGGGAGAGTTGGTTTTTTTCTTCAATGAAATAGCCGTCACTAAGCTACACATGCTCCCTTAAATAACTCCACAGTAGGGTCATACAGCAACCAAAATTAATCCGATGAGTCATAGAAGTGGGAAAAAAAGACCAAGTAAGAGGTGGGCTTGTTGGAAGGAAGGGATCCAGAGGAAGTGAGAGGGGATGAGACAGGGTAGAGTGGATAAGACCAAAATACATTATATGTGTATGAGATTATCAAAGAATAAATTTTAAAATACTAAAAAAAAAAAAAAAACTTTCTCTTCTTAATGTGGCTTTTAAAATTGTCTTTTAATAATAAAACTGTCTATGGTATCAAGTAACAAATTTGCCTCAGCTGATTCACCCCCCCACCCCTACCCCCGGCCCTGCTCCGCCCACGGTGGACTTTGCACCTCAGTTTCCTGCTCTATGAAATGGTCACAAAACTTAACTGCTGCTCTGCTGTGGTGACAGTACCCGGACAGCGGTAGGCTCTCAGCAAGCTGTACTGGCTTCCTGCCCCTAGGGAGGGCTGGGCCAGAGAAGACCTCTCAGTGTTTATCCCCCAGTAGAAAGCACCAAACGGGTGTTCTGGGGCAGCAGAGTCACGGTCCTTGAAAGAAGTCTGTAAGCTGAGAATTTAAGATGTCGGGGAACACTGACGTGCTCTCTCCCTGGCCCAGAGGAGTGCCTTCATATCACAACGAGATGAAAATACGGAGTTTTTCAGGTGGATATTTATACTTCACAACAAACTATGTAATTTCAAACTAACCTTGCTATAATTGTGTATATAATTATGCACATTATATACACTCTTTCAATTATAATTCAGCCACTGCTGACTTGAAGAAGGCAGGAGAATGTGAGCCGCGGATGAGGGAGGACAAAGGAGGTGAGATGAAAATGAAAGGGGACAGCAGTTCCAGTGAGGCGGCACCTCCAATTTAAAGAACTGTAACATACCCTCGATCAAGGCTCCTCGGTGATGCTGTAGACAGAGCTCAACAGCCAAGACCAGAATCTGCTTGGGAAACTGTGAGGACCAGTCCCCAGCCTTTCTGTTTAGTTTTGTTTTAATGTTTTATTTTATGCATATGGGTGTTTGCCTGCTTGTATGTCTGTGGACCACATTTGCATAGTGCCTGAGGAGGCCAGGCCAGAAAAGGGCATCAGGTCCCGAGACGGTTGTGACCCTCCATGTGGGTGCTAGGAATCACACACTGGTCCCCAGCAAGAGCAGCCAGTGCTCTGACCTGCAGAGATGTCAAGTCACTTCCTACAAGTTGTGTTTGCCTTTTCTGTTCCTGTTCCTGTTCCTTCCCATCTCCATCCCTCCAGCACCTCCCAAGCAGGCCCACACAGGCCCATACCAACAACTCACTCCATCATGCATGGTGCTGATATTCATTCCAGGTATATTGTTACATTTCTTTCCATGTTTTTCCAGGCTAAACTAATCTTACACAGACAAATACACATGTGTGCACATACCATTTTTTCTCTTTTCACTGTTTTATGGAAACAGATCATCTATGATGCCATAGCAAGGATGATCTCATCAATACATGCTTAACTCAGTCTCCTCCCACCTTCTCCATACAACATTAGTATTTTATGATGTCTGACATAATACAAGAACATATATATGACTACATATATATGTATATATGTATATGTGTGTGTACATGTATATATTTTTTAAGAATATTGTTGAAAGCCAAGTGGAAATAAAGAGATTTCTGATGATTTGCACATGGTACCTTGTCAGAAAGAGCCTGTTTTTCAGGCCTCATCCTTGTATTTGCCAACAGTCTTTTTATTTTACTTATTTACTTATTTTGTCTATGTTCCAAGGAATGCTCCATCTACAAAGGCAAGTTGTCAAGGTTGCATTAGCCATGGTACATGTCTGTTCATGAAAAATCAACTCAGAGCACAGAAGGCCAGGGAAGAGTGGCTGGTTACTGTAAATGGAAGTATAGTCTGTCAAGACAAGTGTACCAAGAGACCCCTCTGGGGACAACATACAGCAGCTGCTCTTCATTTGTGTTCAGAGATCATAAGCTGAGCTCAAGTCTTCTTTGCCTTGGTGGCCTCAGAAAATTCCAAAAAAAAAAAAAAAAAAGAAAAAGAAAAAGAAGAAATAAGGAAATGAAAAAGAACCCCTCCGTTGGCTCATGTACCCGGTGCCCTGCAGTTTCCAGGCCTCTTCTCAGAATAGCCCGATTCCAAGGGAAAGAAGAGAGGCCCTACTCACACTGAGACCCAAGTGAAGGAGCTAGAAGCATCATACCCACTTGCACTGCTCGCTGAAAGGACCAAGCAGACGCCATAACAGGCTTCTCAGTCTTCTCTCAGTGATCAGGCCTCAATTTCAGTTTCCTGAGACTTGAGCAAGCAGTTTCTGGGAGGGCCTTGAACAAAAGACCTAGTCCTTGCAGTAGCTCCCTTTCTGCAGGTACTCTGACTGCTCAAGGTTCAGCCAATTGTTTACTGTCTGAGGTCCCTCACCAACTTAGAGCTACGTGCATGGGTCAATGTGAAAGCCTGGACCACTGAGTCAGCCCCCACAGTCAGTATGTGCTAGGCCAGCCAGCCTCCATGGCAGCTCAAGGACAAAGCCTGGAACTTGTCCAGGCCTGCCCAAAATGGATAACTGTAACCCCCAATTAACCCTAGCCAGTTAAAAGTTACTAACATGATCGACACTCACCTAAACCAACTCTGAGTCTGTTCCTACCCAGTCTGTAGATCCCAAGTCCCCCTTGCTTTAAAACCCTGCCCCATTGCTACTCGGGGTCTCTCCTGCTCTGCTGCTGCATCAGACAGAGTCCTGAGTTAACTCGTAATACAAAGACACTTTGCTTTTGCATCAGATTTGGTTTCTTGGTGGTCTTTGGGGGACCCTGAGTACAACACTCAAATTTTAACGTCTAGAGCATTTTTGAGCTCAACAGTAGACGTTGATAGGTGCTGAGGACAAGACAAGAGGTCCTGGAGAATAATCCAGCACAACAACACCAGAGACTGTGTGCCAACCCAAGGAGCAAGGGCCAGCCCAGGCTCCATGTGTCCCTCCACCTGTATGGGTCCCAGTTTCCTCATTTGTAAAATGAACATCTTGAACATCCAACTTCAGAGGTGGGCCCAGCTCTGCCTTGCATTCTGACCATCACTGTCCCTCTGAGTAGACTGCATAGTCCCCCCAACTCCCCAAGAAGCCTGGGCTTGCTGCAGTCCATGAAGAGGACCTTGGCAAAAGCAGTGGGAACCCCTACTTCACGTTGGTTCCCTCTCTGCCCTAAAATGTCCCCGTTCACCCAGATACACCTGGCTTTCTAGTAAAGAGGAAGCAACCCATGGAGATGCTAAAGTTCTCGTGACACCATGTGCCTCCAGCTTGACCCACAAAACTGAACTCTCCAGTGATAATGAGGCTTTTTCTTTTGACATGACAGGCTGGTCCTGGTCCCTGCCCTCTACAAGGGTGTCCATCACCTACCCCAGCAAGCAGTTACTCAGCAACCCACAATTCCTGATCTCTGCTTTCTGTCAGAAGCCTGCTTCTGTTCTAGTACTCTCCTCCTGGACAGGAGCTCAGAAGGAGCAGGCCCATACATCCTGGGCATGACGCAAGACAAGGCTGAAACATGGTAGGTGTATGCCCCTTGCCAGAGAATGCTTTGAGTTGGATATGGGGTACAGTTCTGCCAGTGAGGCCTGAGGATGAATCTGACTGGCATGAGGTTTCTTAAAGATTTCCTTACTGTGGGAAAAGATACTATTGAAAATGAGCAGTCAAGTAGCTCATATTTGTTTTATGGTTAAGGCACTATTAATGAAGAAAAGAAACTATTGAGGGCCAGGACCATTGAGCACTGGACAACACTAGGTCTTCAATGACAGAGTTGACCCACTGAATTCAGTCATGTGTGACTGACCCACCTTGGAGCATGGTGGTCACATTCATGGTTAAGTCAGATGAGTGTGTGTTCCTGCCCTTGCAGCTGACTGTATATTAACGCGTACAGAACCTAAACTAATGCACTCTATTTGGTATGTATGGCTTTCATGCTCTGGTTCTTTCCTGTCTGTCATTACATGTTCAGCCCTGCCTCCCTAGTATTCCCGCTCCTCAACGGTCCACCCTGGGAAACAACATCATTCATCCTTCATGTTCCATTGAAAGCACACATGCCGTGACCTCCACTGACCTCCCCATGTCCACAACATGTCAAACACACCTCCTTTTGATGTAACTGCTGCACATCTGTCAACTGCACTAGACTGTGAACTTCTTGTGGGCAGCGGCATGGAGGACCTAGTTTCCTTTATCACCAGCCTCTGCCTGGGGCTCACTCTGTGGTACACACAGTCAAATGTGCTGAATGATACATACTTGCCCTTTGCTACCACATCAGGAATGTGCTCACCCCTCCTATGGTGCAGTTACTTCGTATCTTGATGTGGGTGGGCCTTGTCTAGTAAGGATGGCTCACTTCTACAGACTAAAGTGGAAATAGCACTTTCAGAGCCCATCATTGATAATGGCTTAAGGTTTGGGGCACTCGTGTTCATATCATCAAAAGAAATGAGCAAAGATGAAAACGTGACCTACCCTGTTTGGACAGTAAAGGAATCTAGTCTTAAAGCTCAGCTCCAAGATGCACAGATGCTAAGGCCTGGAGGGACTGTCTGTCCACACCGCCTGCCCCACAGCATCAGTGTGGGATTGGCCTCCGGCGACCAGCACTCTTCAAAGGGAACTGTGAAACAAGGGCTCGGACATGGATCCCCCCTGGATCAGCTCTGCCAATCTCTCTGCTCTTAACACTGCACGGCCAGAGCCCCATGCAGTTGTCTGCCCTGTGCATTGGCTGCTCTTTGCCTCCTACACTCTCACACACCCACTTTAATCTCTTCCTGCAAATAAATGCAGCTGTTCCAGCAGCTCAACGGAGTGCCCAGATACAAAAGATGTAGTATGCAAATAAGGCTGATAGTAGAGGCCAACTACTGCAGCAAGTCCTTGTCCAGGCCCAAGATGGCCCTTTTGGTAAAGTGGATCATTCGGCGTGTGGCGGTGTGAGCAATTACACTAAGGTTGTGACGACTCGTTCGGGTCGTGGCAGTCTTGCCATATAACAAAACTCCTGAGGAGTGGCTCTACTCCTCGTGAGGGGAACCAAGTGACAAGGGGAGAAAATACAGCACCAGGACAGGCGGGCAGGAGAGGCTGCAGCTGCTGCAATGAGCGCCACAAGGCTGGCTCTCTCTAAGAGCAAGCCTGAATCAGCCTTCAGCACACAGACGGGACAACTGCCCTCTACTCTTCTGTAGTCATTCTGCCTCCTCGCTGCCTGAAAAACACATGAATGCTAGACTAGAGACATTCCCCCATTATAATGTACTGAGTGCTTACTGTATGCTAGTATTAGAAGGCGAGGTAACACGGCCCCTCACTAGGAAGTCCTTGAAATATGAAGGAAGACAAGCAAAATGGGGTGAGCAGGGTGGGAATGGAGCAATAGAAATAGAGCATTCATTTCCCCCTGGCTTTCTCGTGATGTGCCCTGGCACGTACCCAGGGCCCACAATCCACCTTCTAGCCTTTCTTATCTGCGCATAGGCTCTGTGTTCTGCCTCTGCTGTTTCCCTTTCTGGTCCTTCCCGTCTACCTAGACCCCCAATTCCCTGTGAAGTCCTCCCACACTCCTGGAACCTGCGGGGATCCCTTCTATAACCTCTTGTATGGCTACTTGGTCGCATGGGTCATGTCTTTACCTTTAACGATCCCTGCCTGCAAATTGTCCCTCTTCCAGAGGGCTTGTCAGCCTGAAGCCCCAGGACACAAGGTGGTATGCACAGCAAGGGGACCCAAGCAGTGAGATTTCTGGTGCCTCAGTGAAACGGGAGTTCCTGGTGACATCCCTGCATAGCACAGGTCTTCAGAGAAATCCACTAACTCATCCCTTCTGCTTACAGTGCCCATGCTGAACCCCCTAACCTGGTACCCCACTTTTGGTGCATCACCAGAACCTTCTCTTTTGAGAGCAATCTGATTCTTTCCTATTCTTGATGATCAGAAAACAACACAACAGCATAAGAGGAGAAAGCTCTGGCCTTGGGTACGACTGGGCGTGGCTCTCAGCAGCAGCAATCCAATGGCTCACTAGAAAGACTTCAGCGGCTGAGGGCATTTCACTGTCCCAGGAGCACAGTCAGAGCCCTAACGCTCAGGGCTTGTGAGCACAGCATAGGACCTCCCAGGACTGGACCCATCTTCAAGCTTAAGAGTTGCTCTCCTGCCTCCCATTGCTCAACAAAGTTGACAAGTCCCACGAAACCCTGGAAGAACCAATTTCATGAAGCAGTAGCATTTGTGAAATGGCTAAAAATCAAAGGGTATCTGGGGCCTGGGGACAAGTCAGAAGGCGGCATGCTGCCAAGTGAGAAACTGAAGTGACAAGGATAGCAAAGTGCCAACCCCGTTCTTACAGGGAACACTGGCACCTGGCATCTGGACTGTGAAGTCCATGCCCAAGAGGGTTCAAGGTGGACAGAAACTGACACAGCCATGTGGTTCCTGGGAACGTACAGAGCCATGGGGGGGGGGGCTGGGGAGGAGTGTAGGTCACTGCACACAGCACAGGACTACACCAAGGCAGAGGCTATCCCTTGGGGGATAACAATCCAAACGTTATATAAAGTACAGGCTATCCCTTGGGGAATAATAACCCACGTGTTATATAAAACACTCAGGTCATAACCATTGAAGCCTTGTGCTCCATGATCCCCAGTACACGAGGAATATCACGTTGGTACTTCAGTTGGCCCATCTGTAAAATGGGATGCTTGGCCCTCGAGCTTACGCTGGTGCTCAGAAACTGCTGCTGTCATTTGGGAGAGACACTGAGGATAAACAGAAGAGGGAAGGCAGAAATCTCAACCTTTTCCTCATGGTGCCCATATCCACACCTGATACCCAGTAGAGATCAAAATGGTACTGGTCTCTAGCAGCTCTGCAGCTAAGACATCTTTACAGGTGTTCCTGCTGTAGAAACAGCCAGCCAGCAAAAGCAAAATCCCAGTCTGGGCCAGCCTTGTCACTTCAAGTGATGAATATGTGACGGTTTCTCTCAGACACGCATCCTCAGAAGTGTGTAGCTGACTCACGTGCCTGTGAGTCCACAGAGTAGGGACAATCATCAAAGCTTGACTTCTCAATCAGCATAGCCTGAGTCTCACAGAGGAATACAGCTGGCCTCCTCTTCTCCCAAGGGATCCAGAAGGACTAGAAAACAAGAAGGTAAAAAAATTATAGACAAGTGTTTGCCAAAGGCAACAAGATTATACTATGACAGATTCTGTCTGTGACAGATTCTGTCCGTGATAGATCACTTTGGCCCCCTTTCCAGAATCTAAAGGCTGAAGGCTTAGGCAATTCACAACTGTGGATAATGAGGTACCAACCTTGGGTCTGAAAAGAAACTCCAAGTGCTGTGGATGATTGATTGATAATAAAATGCTGATTGGCCAGTAGCCAAGCAGGAAGTATAGGCAGGACAAAGAGAGAGGAGAAGTCTGGGAAGTGGAAGGCTGAGGCAGAGAGACGCTGCCAGCTGCCATGATGAGGAGCAGGATCTAAAGTACCAGTAAGACATGAGCCACATGGCAAGATATAGATTAATAGAAATGAGTTAAGATAGAAGAACTAGATAGCAAGAATTCTGAGCCATTAGGCCGAACAGTTTAAATAATATAAGCATCTGTGTGTTTATTTTATAAGTGGGCTGCGGGACTGCTGGGGCTTGGCGGGACCTGAAGAGAAACTCTCCAGCTACATCCAAGGGTGCCTAGTTCAAATCCACCCTCCCAGCACAGCTGGCCCTTCTCTGCTATGGATCAGCACTTTTGCTTTACATCAGATTTTAACCTGTCTTCCTCCCTCAGGTCAACTACCTGCCTGCTGTATACGAGACCTGTGCCTCAGGGCATAGCACAATCACTGTTTCTCTGCCTGCTGTTTTCACAGTGCCCAAGGAAGTCCCCTCAATGGAGAGTCAGAAGTGCTCCCCTCCCAGTACCAGGGCCTGCTCACCTTGTCCTCCAGGATCGAGGCCTCTTCAAATCATCCATGGAAACATTTCAGTACTAATCCCTGAGCAGTTCTGGGACCTTCCTTCAGTCCTCAGAAAACTGCTATTCCATGCATGCTTTCTAGGCTCTACCCTGGGCTCTGCCATCTGCCTACTACCCTCAGCTTCCCCTCAATACCCAAGCTTCCCCATCCCTCCCTGCTCTGGCACCTCACAGAAGACACATCCCTCAGACAGACAGCAGGGCCAGGTCCTCAACAGTACACCTGATCATCAGGTCTGAAACTAAAAGACTCAGAAATGGGGTACAGGGAGGCAGCTCAGTAGGTGAGAGTGTTGCTATGTGAACATGTGGATTCGAGTTTGAATCTGAGCATCCATGTGAACAGCTGGATACGACCACATACACACCAGCAATTCCCAGGCTGGAAGAAACATACTCTGTGTGTACATGCATCACACACACAGAAACATGCACAAAAAGAATCATAGAAGGATTCAGGAAGGCTCACAGAGTGGTTGAGATCTCATGCCCTTAGGAAGGAAGACTGGAGGTTAGTGAAAGAATTCAGAACTTTCTCTTCTATACTGTCTAAAGTCTTAATAAATGTCATTTCATTTTTTTATGAAAAAATGTGGGCACTGAGTCATACTCCTAGAGATAACTGTTTGTTGAGTTGGGGTGTCAACACCTGTGTTTTGCTTAAACAGAAGGCATTGGGCTAGTGAGCTGGAGGTACACATAGCTGACTGTGTAACAGGATAGCAGGTAGAGACACGGTTGTCCCTGTATGGCTCCCTATGTACAAGTGTCCTGTCCTTACAGAAGTCAGATGGGATCATGGTCTCCACAGAAGGTCTATTTCCAAAGAAAGGAAAGGCACAGTGGACTCTCCATTGAGGATCGAAAGTTCACAGAGGGACTCAAGACCCAAATCTCAGTGCCAGCTCGAGTGTGACTCTGAGCTTATCCCAACTCACAGCACTGTTGTGGACATCCCATTTGCTGTGTGTGCTGTCTGTGGCGTGAGAGGCATGCAGAGTTACATGACAGCAGGTGAACTCCTCGTCACTGCTGTCCTCACCCCATCCTTGCCTTTTCCTGTGAAATCACATCACAGCACCATCACTGACTGGTATCTCTGCCTTCATGATGAGGCCACAATGCTCACACTCCCCCACGGGTACAGCTGTCTACATCACTGGACCCTAGCTCCCTAACAGCTGTCCCTTGCACACCACAATGCAATGGTCTCTCTTTGCCATGACGTGGCCAGGTAGGACATCATTTGGTCTGAAAGTCCTCCTGCCTTGTGAGAAGTTCTAAACTCTACTAGGTAAGTCTACAACAGAGTGGTCAGGAAAGCAGTTCTATGGAGATGACATCAGCCTCCCTTGCAGCAGCCTCCCTTGCAGCAGCCTCAGTCTAGTGGCCTCCCACATTACATCCCTCTCTCTGGGGACAACTGTGTCTCAAATAAAGATAAGCACTCTCCCCTCTCCTGTCTTTTCAATCCCAGGTTAAGGAAAAATGCCTTCTTTCTTCCCAGCACTCAGTGGCTGTGCGCCCCATTCTCTGAGCTGAAAATGTAGATACTTCATACGGACAGTTGGGGGTCCAGGTAGGGGACCCTGCTTCCTTTTCCAGATGCCACCGCTGACCTGTACAGTCTGTGGTACCTCCTGCTCTGAGCACTCACCCCCTCCCTGCACTTTGCCTGATTCTCTTCTGAGGCAGGGGGATGTGTGCTTCCCTAGCTGTCCACACTTCCGGTATCAGCACATTTCTCAGCAGAGTAGCAGGAAGTTCCAGTGTTGCTGCCACATGAACCTGGTTACCAGTCCCCAAGGCCCCTACAGAGAGCAAAGAGGGGGCAAGGTAAAGGCAGGCTCTCCCCTAAGAGAAGGCTGCTTCCTTGCATCTGCAGAAATGTGAAAGAAACGTGTGTGCTGTGCCCTGGTTCTGAGGCTCTAAAACAGTCCAGAGCCCTTGGCTTACATTCAGACTCCATAGTGACCTTTGCCACAGGATTGCTGCTGCAAATAGCGTGGAGGCTTCATCATGTGGCGTACTGTACAATAAAAACCGAGTGTGGCACTGTGGTGGTTTGAAAGAAAATGGCCACCAAAGGGAGTGGGGGGGTGGCCTTGTTGGAGGTGTGTGTCACTGAGGTAGTGGGCTTTGAGGTCTCTTTTGCTCAAGCTTCCCTCAGTGTGACAGTCAGTCGACTTCCTGTTGCCTGCAAGATGTAGCACGCTCAGCTCCAGCACCATTTCTGACTGCATGCTGCCATGTTCCCCATCATGATCACAATGGACTGAAACTGTAAGTGAGCCACTCCAATTAAATGTTTTCCTTCTAAGAGTTACCGTGGTCATGGTGTCTCCTCACAGCAATAGAAACCCTACATTGAGATAGATGAGGGAGTCCTCCTTCTGCCCTCAGTTACCTTTGTCTGGGCTTGTGGATAAGTCACAGCCTCCATGGCCCAGGGATTTCCCATACCCTGCGTAGCCAGAGGAGCCCACGGGGTGTGTTGGCCACAGCTCCCAAGTCACGGTGACATGCCAGCCTCCATTTGGTCTGTCTGCACCAAGGCTAGCAGCTCAGGCTTGTCCAACAGAGATGCCCTCCCAGCCTCGGCTCACATTTCCCATCAGGACATCTTCCCACAGAGTCTGCCTCAGCTAGTCAAAGGACACTTGTAATTAGGACCCTTCAGAGGTCTCGTCTGCAGTCAGTGTGGACAGGTAGAGGTGGTGGCCATGGTGGCCTCCTTACTAGAGTCATTCCTGCTTCTGAGTCTGCGCAGGCTGCCCTGCCTCCTGTATGGGAAAGGGTTTCCATCTACAGCTCGTTCACCGTGGGAATAACCGGGGTCTGGAGGTCTGAGGTCCGAAGGACAATGAGCCAGGAGAAAACTCCTCCCTAGTCTTTCTTACTTACACGAAACCAAATGGAGGACAGACACCAAGCACTGGTTCAACTTTTTCAAACCGCCCCTGGCTCCTGGGAAAACCCTATCCAGTTGTCCAAATTCACTCTCCTCACTCCAGGTGCAGGTCACCCACAAATGCCGTGGAGAGCTTTGCTGTCTCCAGTGACCAAGCTGAGCGCCCCTCCTTAACTCTCCATCAGCAGACCTTATCTTTCCAGAAAACAGATGAAAAGGTCTGAGGGAGGATGGCTGCCTCGGGATGGGCATGGCTTTTATTAATGGAGCATTTTCTCAGACCTTAACTAAACCTCATCCACTTTTGTCAGTCAGGGCCGACAGTTGAGAGCAGTATTAGAGAAGGTAATTGCACGTATCAGTCAACAGCCTTTGTCCCTTGGCCGCCCAGAATTACAGTAAAACGGGCCCAGGAAAGCAGCAGGCTGGATTAAAGCGAAAGAGCCCTTTCTCGGGTTTCTCACACTCACCAGCTGTTCTGGGCTGTAGGCACACAAGCAGCAATAATGTCTGGGGAAACCCAGCCTCTCCGGTCTGGGCTCCTTCCCCTTCTGCCTCCTCTCCACCTTGAAAGTGATTTATCTTTGACTTTAAAGAGAAACATTTTCAAAAAGCATTCTATCTCCCCATAGC